>NC_080396.1:78327500-78597127 GCF_030265065.1 Corythoichthys intestinalis
GGGTGAAGTTTGGTTGACTTCTGCGCAGCGGTTTGGGAGTTAACATCAAAATTACATTTCTCGGCCATATCGCATAGATCTCACTGTGAAAAGGCTTAAATGACTTTTTTAATTAAGTTTGATGATTGCGCTCAAACAAAATGTCCTAGAAAAAATTTTCAAATGTAACTACTAGATTGTGATACAATACACTATTGGGTGAAGTTTGGTTGACTTCTGCGCAGCGGTTTGGGAGTTAACATCAAAATTACATTTCTCGGCCATATCGCATAGATCTCACTGTGAAAAGGCTTAAATGGCTTTTTTGACCTAAGTTTGAGTATTGCGCTCAAATCAAATTTCCTAGAACCAAATTTCCACATGTAACTACTAGATTGTGATACAATACACTAATGGTTGAAGTTTGGTTGACTTCTGCGTAGCGGTTTGGGAGTGAACATCAAAATTACATTTCTCGGCCATATCGCATAGATCTCACTGTGAAAAGGCTTAAATGGCTTTTTTGACCTAAGTTTAATGATTGCGCTCAAACCAAATGTCCTAGAACGAAATTTTCAAATGTAACTACTAGAATGTGATACAATACACTATTGGGTGAAGTTTGGTTGACT
Source organism: Corythoichthys intestinalis (assembly GCF_030265065.1). Lineage (NCBI taxonomy): Eukaryota > Metazoa > Chordata > Actinopteri > Syngnathiformes > Syngnathidae > Corythoichthys > Corythoichthys intestinalis. The sequence continues at coordinate 78,328,112 of NC_080396.1, forward strand.
TCTGCGCAGCGGTTTGGGAGTTAACATCAAAATTACATTTCTCGGCCATATCGCATAGATCTCACTGTGAAAAGGCTTAAATGGCTTTTTTGACCTAAGTTTGAGGATTGCGCTCAAACAAAATGTCCTAGAACAAAATTTTCAAATGTATCTACTAGATTGTGATACAATACACTATTGGGTGAAGTTTGGTTGACTTCTGCGCAGCGGTTTGGGAGTGAACATCAAAATTACATTTCTCGGCCATATCGCATAGATCTCACTGTGAAAAGGCTTAAATGACTTTTTTAATTAAGTTTGATGATTGCGTTCAAACAAAATGTCCTAGAACAAAATTTTCAAATGTAACTACTAGATTGTGATACAATACACTATTGGGTGAAGTTTGGTTGACTTCTGCGCAGCGGTTTGGGAGTTAACATCAAAATTACATTTCTCGGCCATATCGCATAGATCTCACTGTGAAAAGGCTTAAATGGCTTTTTTGACCTAAGTTTGAGGATTGCGCTCAAATCAAATGTCCTAGAACCAAATTTCCACATGTAACTACTAGATTGTGATACAATACACTAATGGGTGAAGTTTGGTTGACTTCTGCGCAGCGGTTTGGGAGTTAACATCAAAATTACATTTCTCGGCCATATCGCATAGATCTCACTGTGAAAAGGCTTAAATGGCTTTTTTGACCTAAGTTTGAGGATTGCGCTCAAATCAAATGTCCTAGAACCAAATTTCCACATGTAACTACTAGATTGTGATACAATACACTAATGGGTGAAGTTTGGTTGACTTCTGCGCAGCGGTTTGGGAGTTAACATCAAAATTACATTTCTCGGCCATATCGCATAGATCTCACTGTGAAAAGGCTTAAATGGCTTTTTTGACCTAAGTTTGAGGATTGCGCTCAAACAAAATGTCCTAGAACAAAATTTTCAAATGTATCTACTAGATTGTGATACAATACACTATTGGGTGAAGTTTGGTTGACTTCTGCGCAGCGGTTTGGGAGTTAACATCAAAATTACATTTCTCGGCCATATCGCATAGATCTCACTGTGAAAAGGCTTAAATGACTTTTTTAATTAAGTTTGATGATTGCGTTCAAACAAAATGTCCTAGAACAAAATTTTCAAATGTAACTACTAGATTGTGATACAATACACTATTGGGTGAAGTTTGGTTGACTTCTGCGCAGCGGTTTGGGAGTTAACATCAAAATTACATTTCTCGGCCATATCGCATAGATCTCACTGTGAAAAGGCTTAAATGACTTTTTTGACCTAAGTTTAAAGATTGCGCTCAAACCAAATGTCCTAGAACGAAATTTTCAAATGTAACTACTAGAATGTGATACAATACACTATTGGGTGAAGTTTGGTTGACTTCTGCGCAGCGGTTTGGGAGTTAACATCAAAATTACATTTCTCGGCCATATCGCATAGATCTCACTGTGAAAAGGCTTAAATGGCTTTTTTGACCTAAGTTTGAGGATTGCGCTCAAATCAAATGTCCTAGAACCAAATTTCCACATGTAACTACTAGATTGTGATACAATACACAAATGGGTGAAGTTTGGTTGACTTCTGCGCAGCGGTTTGGGAGTTAACATCAAAATTACATTTCTCGGCCATATCGCATAGATCTCACTGTGAAAAGGCTTAAATGACTTTTTTAATTAAGTTTGATGATTGCGCTCAAACAAAATTTCCTAGAACAAAATTTTCAAATGTAACTACTAGATTGTGATACAATACACTATTGGGTGAAGTTTGGTTGACTTCTGCGCAGCGGTTTGGGAGTTAACATCAAAATTACATTTCTCGGCCACATCGCATAGATCTCACTGTGAAAAGGCTTAAATGACTTTTTTAATTAAGTTTGATGATTGCGTTCAAACAAAATGTCCTAGAACAAAATTTTCAAATGTAACTACTAGATTGTGATACAATACACTATTGGGTGAAGTTTGGTTGACTTCTGCGCAGCGGTTTGGGAGTTAACATCAAAATTACATTTCTCGGCCATATCGCATAGATCTCACTGTGAAAAGGCTTAAATGGCTTTTTTGACCTAAGTTTGAGGATTGCGCTCAAATCAAATGTCCTAGAACCAAATTTCCACATGTAATTACTAGATTGTGATACAATACACTAATGGGTGAAGTTTGGTTGACTTCTGCGCAGCGGTTTGGGAGTTAACATCAAAATTACATTTCTCGGCCATATCGCATAGATCTCACTGTGAAAAGGCTTAAATGACTTTTTTAATTAAGTTTAATGATTGCGCTCAAACCAAATCCCCTAGAACGAAATTTTCAAATGTAACTACTAGAATGTGATACAATACACTATTGGGTGAAGTTTAGTTGACTTCTGCGCAGCGGTTTGGGAGTTAACATCAAAATTACATTTCTCGGCCATATCGCATAGATCTCACTGTGAAAAGGCTTAAATGGCTTTTTTGACCTAAGTTTAATGATTGCGCACAAACCAAATGTCCTAGAACGAAATTTTCAAATGTAACTACTAGAATGTGATACAAAACACTATTGGGTGAAGTTTGGTTGACTTCTGCGCAGCGGTTTGGGAGTTAACATCAAAATTACATTTCTCGGCCATATCGCATAGATCTCACTGTGAAAAGGCTTAAATGGCTTTTTTGACCTAAGTTTGAGGATTGCGCTCAAATCAAATGTCCTAGAACCAAATTTCCACATGTAACTACTAGATTGTGATACAATACACTAATGGGTGAAGTTTGGTTGACTTCTGCGCAGCGGTTTGGGAGTTAACATCAAAATTACATTTCTCGGCCATATCGCATAGATCTCACTGTGAAAAGGCTTAAATGACTTTTTTAATTAAGTTTGATGATTGCGCTCAAACAAAATGTCCTAGAAAAAAATTTCAAATGTAACTACTAGATTGTGATACAATACACTATTGGGTGAAGTTTGGTTGACTTCTGCGCAGCGGTTTGGGAGTTAACATCAAAATTACATTTCTCGGCCATATCGCATAGATCTCACTGTGAAAAGGCTTAAATGGCTTTTTTGACCTAAGTTTGAGGATTGCGCTCAAATCAAATTTCCTAGAACCAAATTTCCACATGTAACTACTAGATTGTGATACAATACACTAATGGTTGAAGTTTGGTTGACTTCTGCGCAGCGGTTTGGGAGTGAACATCAAAATTACATTTCTCGGCCATATCGCATAGATCTCACTGTGAAAAGGCTTAAATGACTTTTTTTAATTAAGTTTGAAGATTGCGCTCAAATCAAATGTCCTAGAACTAAATTTCCAAATGTAACTACTAGTTTGTGATAAAATACACTATTGGGTGAAGTTTGGTTGACTTCTGCGCAGCGGTTTGGGAGTTAACATCAAAATTACATTTCTCGGCCATATCGCATAGATCTCACTGTGAAAAGGCTTAAATGGCTTTTTTGACCTAAGTTTGAGGATTGCGCTCAAATCAAATGTCCTAGAACAAAATTTCCAAATGTAACTACTAGATTGTGATACAATACACTAATGGGTGAAGTTTGGTTGACTTCTGCGCAGCGGTTTGGGAGTTAACATCAAAATTACATTTCTCGGCCATATCGCATAGATCTCACTGTGAAAAGGCTTAAATGGCTTTTTTGACCTAAGTTTGAGGATTGCGCTCAAATCAAATGTCCTAGAACAAAATTTCCAAATGTAACTACTAGATTGTGATACAATACACTAATGGGTGAAGTTTGGTTGACTTCTGCGCAGCGGTTTGGGAGTTAACATCAAAATTACATTTCTCGGCCATATCGCATAGATCTCACTGTGAAAAGGCTTAAATGACTTTTTTAATTAAGTTTGATGATTGCGTTCAAACAAAATGTCCTAGAACAAAATTTTCAAATGTAACTACTAGATTGTGATACAATACACTATTGGGTGAAGTTTGGTTGACTTCTGCGCAGCGGTTTGGGAGTTAACATCAAAATTACATTTCTCGGCCATATCGCATAGATCTCACTGTGAAAAGGCTTAAATGGCTTTTTTGACCTAAGTTTGAGGATTGCGCTCAAATCAAATGTCCTAGAACCAAATTTCCACATGTAACTACTAGATTGTGATACAATACACTAATGGGTGAAGTTTGGTTTACTTCTGCGCAGCGGTTTGGGAGTTAACATCAAAATTACATTTCTCGGCCATATCGCATAGATCTCACTGTGAAAAGGCTTAAATGGCTTTTTTGACCTAAGTTTAATGATTGCGCTCAAACCAAATGTCCTAGAACGAAATTTTCAAATGTAACTACTAGAATGTGATACAATACACTATTGGGTGAAGTTTGGTTGACTTCTGCGCAGCGGTTTGGGAGTTAACATCAAAATTACATTTCTCGGCCATATCGCATAGATCTCACTGTGAAAAGGCTTAAATGGCTTTTTTGACCTAAGTTTGAGGATTGCGTTCAAACAAAATGTCCTAGAAAAAAATTTTCAAATGTATCTACTAGATTGTGATACAATACACTATTGGGTGAAGTTTGGTTGACTTCTGCGCAGCGGTTTGGGAGTTAACATCAAAATTACATTTCTCGGCCATATCGCATAGATCTCACTGTGAAAAGGCTTAAATGACTTTTTTAATTAAGTTTGATGATTGCGTTCAAACAAAATGTCCTAGAACAAAATTTTCAAATGTAACTACTAGATTGTGATACAATACACTATTGGGTGAAGTTTGGTTGACTTCTGCGCAGCGGTTTGGGAGTTAACATCAAAATTACATTTCTCGGCCATATCGCATAGATCTCACTGTGAAAAGGCTTAAATGACTTTTTTGACCTAAGTTTAAAGATTGCGCTCAAACCAAATGTCCTAGAACGAAATTTTCAAATGTAACTACTAGAATGTGATACAATACACTATTGGGTGAAGTTTGGTTGACTTCTGCGCAGCGGTTTGGGAGTTAACATCAAAATTACATTTCTCGGCCATATCGCATAGATCTCACCGTGAAAAGGCTTAAATGACTTTTTTAATTAAGTTTGATGATTGCGCTCAAACAAAATGTCCTAGAACAAAATTTTCAAATGTAACTACTAGATTGTGATACAATACACTATTGGGTGAAGTTTGGTTGACTTCTGCGCAGCGGTTTGGGAGTTAACATCAAAATTACATTTCTCGGCCATATCGCATAGATCTCACTGTGAAAAGGCTTAAATGACTTTTTTAATTAAGTTTGATGATTGCGTTCAAACAAAATGTCCTAGAACAAAATTTTCAAATGTAACTACTAGATTGTGATACAATACACTATTGGGTGAAGTTTGGTTGACTTCTGCGCAGCGGTTTGGGAGTTAACATCAAAATTACATTTCTCGGCCATATCGCATAGATCTCACTGTGAAAAGGCTTAAATGGCTTTTTTGACCTAAGTTTAATGATTGCGCTCAAACCAAATGTCCTAGAACGAAATTTTCAAATGTAACTACTAGAATGTGATACAATACACTATTGGGTGAAGTTTGGTTGACTTCTGCGCAGCGGTTTGGGAGTTAACATCAAAATTACATTTCTCGGCCATATCGCATAGATCTCACTGTGAAAAGGCTTAAATGGCTTTTTTGACCTAAGTTTGAGGATTGCGCTCAAATCAAATGTCCTAGAACCAAATTTCCACATGTAACTACTAGATTGTGATACAATACACTAATGGGTGAAGTTTGGTTGACTTCTGCGCAGCGGTTTGGGAGTTAACATCAAAATTACATTTCTCGGCCATATCGCATAGATTTCACTGTGAAAAGGCTTAAATGGCTTTTTTGACCTAAGTTTGAGGATTGCGCTCAAATCAAATTTCCTAGAACCAAATTTCCACATGTAACTACTAGATTGTGATACAATACACTAATGGTTGAAGTTTGGTTGACTTCTGCGTAGCGGTTTGGGAGTGAACATCAAAATTACATTTCTCGGCCATATCGCATAGATCTCACTGTGAAAAGGCTTAAATGACTTTTTTTAATTAAGTTTGAAGATTGCGCTCAAATCAAATGTCCTAGAACTAAATTTCCAAATGTAACTACTAGATTGTGATACAATACACTATTGGGTGAAGTTTGGTTGACTTCTGCGCAGCGGTTTGGGAGTTAACATCAAAATTACATTTCTCGGCCATATCGCATAGATCTCACTGTGAAAAGGCTTAAATGGCTTTTTTGACCTAAGTTTGAGGATTGCGCTCAAATCAAATGTCCTATAACCAAATTTCCAAATGTAACTACTAGATTGTGATACAATACACTAATGGGTGAAGTTTGGTTGACTTCTGCGCAGCGGTTTGGGAGTTAACATCAAAATTACATTTCTCGGCCATATCGCATAGATCTCACTGTGAAAAGGCTTAAATGACTTTTTTAATTAAGTTTGATGATTGCGTTCAAACAAAATGTCCTAGAACAAAATTTTCAAATGTAACTACTAGATTGTGATACAATACACTATTGGGTGAAGTTTGGTTGACTTCTGCGCAGCGGTTTGGGAGTTAACATCAAAATTACATTTCTCGGCCATATCGCATAGATCTCACTGTGAAAAGGCTTAAATGGCTTTTTTGACCTAAGTTTGAGGATTGCGCTCAAATCAAATGTCCTAGAACCAAATTTCCACATGTAACTACTAGATTGTGATACAATACACTAATGGGTGAAGTTTGGTTTACTTCTGCGCAGCGGTTTGGGAGTTAACATCAAAATTACATTTCTCGGCCATATCGCATAGATCTCACTGTGAAAAGGCTTAAATGGCTTTTTTGACCTAAGTTTAATGATTGCGCTCAAACCAAATGTCCTAGAACGAAATTTTCAAATGTAACTACTAGAATGTGATACAATACACTATTGGGTGAAGTTTGGTTGACTTCTGCGCAGCGGTTTGGGAGTTAACATCAAAATTACATTTCTCGGCCATATCGCATAGATCTCACTGTGAAAAGGCTTAAATGGCTTTTTTGACCTAAGTTTGAGGATTGCGCTCAAACAAAATGTCCTAGAACAAAATTTTCAAATGTATCTACTAGATTGTGATACAATACACTATTGGGTGAAGTTTGGTTGACTTCTGCGCAGCGGTTTGGGAGTTAACATCAAAATTACATTTCTCGGCCATATCGCATAGATCTCACTGTGAAAAGGCTTAAATGACTTTTTTAATTAAGTTTGATGATTGCGTTCAAACAAAATGTCCTAGAACAAAATTTTCAAATGTAACTACTAGATTGTGATACAATACACTATTGGGTGAAGTTTGGTTGACTTCTGCGCAGCGGTTTGGGAGTTAACATCAAAATTACATTTCTCGGCCATATCGCATAGATCTCACTGTGAAAAGGCTTAAATGGCTTTTTTGACCTAAGTTTAATAATTGCGCTCAAACCAAATGTCCTAGAACGAAATTTTCAAATGTAACTACTAGAATGTGATACAATACACTATTGGGTGAAGTTTGGTTGACTTCTGCGCAGCGGTTTGGGAGTTAACATCAAAATTACATTTCTCGGCCATATCGCATAGATCTCACTGTGAAAAGGCTTAAATGACTTTTTTAATTAAGTTTGATGATTGCGTTCAAACAAAATGTCCTAGAACAAAATTTTCAAATGTAACTACTAGATTGTGATACAATACACTATTGGGTGAAGTTTGGTTGACTTCTGCGCAGCGGTTTGGGAGTTAACATCAAAATTACATTTCTCGGCCATATCGCATAGATCTCACTGTGAAAAGGCTTAAATGGCTTTTTTGACCTAAGTTTGAGGATTGCGCTCAAATCAAATGTCCTAGAACCAAATTTCCACATGTAACTACTAGATTGTGATACAATACACTAATGGGTGAAGTTTGGTTGACTTCTGCGCAGCGGTTTGGGAGTTAACATCAAAATTACATTTCTCGGCCATATCGCATAGATCTCACTGTGAAAAGGCTTAAATGACTTTTTTAATTAAGTTTAATGATTGCGCTCAAACCAAATCCCCTAGAACGAAATTTTCAAATGTAACTACTAGAATGTGATACAATACACTATTGGGTGAAGTTTAGTTGACTTCTGCGCAGCGGTTTGGGAGTTAACATCAAAATTACATTTCTCGGCCATATCGCATAGATCTCACTGTGAAAAGGCTTAAATGGCTTTTTTGACCTAAGTTTAATGATTGCGCACAAACCAAATGTCCTAGAACGAAATTTTCAAATGTAACTACTAGAATGTGATACAAAACACTATTGGGTGAAGTTTGGTTGACTTCTGCGCAGCGGTTTGGGAGTTAACATCAAAATTACATTTCTCGGCCATATCGCATAGATCTCACTGTGAAAAGGCTTAAATGGCTTTTTTGACCTAAGTTTGAGGATTGCGCTCAAATCAAATGTCCTAGAACCAAATTTCCACATGTAACTACTAGATTGTGATACAATACACTAATGGGTGAAGTTTGGTTGACTTCTGCGCAGCGGTTTGGGAGTTAACATCAAAATTACATTTCTCGGCCATATCGCATAGATCTCACTGTGAAAAGGCTTAAATGACTTTTTTAATTAAGTTTGATGATTGCGCTCAAACAAAATGTCCTAGAAAAAATTTTCAAATGTAACTACTAGATTGTGATACAATACACTATTGGGTGAAGTTTGGTTGACTTCTGCGCAGCGGTTTGGGAGTTAACATCAAAATTACATTTCTCGGCCATATCGCATAGATCTCACTGTGAAAAGGCTTAAATGGCTTTTTTGACCTAAGTTTGAGGATTGCGCTCAAATCAAATTTCCTAGAACCAAATTTCCACATGTAACTACTAGATTGTGATACAATACACTAATGGTTGAAGTTTGGTTGACTTCTGCGCAGCGGTTTGGGAGTGAACATCAAAATTACATTTCTCGGCCATATCGCATAGATCTCACTGTGAAAAGGCTTAAATGACTTTTTTTAATTAAGTTTGAAGATTGCGCTCAAATCAAATGTCCTAGAACTAAATTTCCAAATGTAACTACTAGATTGTGATAAAATACACTATTGGGTGAAGTTTGGTTGACTTCTGCGCAGCGGTTTGGGAGTTAACATCAAAATTACATTTCTCGGCCATATCGCATAGATCTCACTGTGAAAAGGCTTAAATGGCTTTTTTGACCTAAGTTTGAGGATTGCGCTCAAATCAAATGTCCTATAACCAAATTTCCACATGTAACTACTAGATTGTGATACAATACACTAATGGGTGAAGTTTGGTTGACTTCTGCGCAGCGGTTTGGGAGTTAACATCAAAATTACATTTCTCGGCCATATCGCATAGATCTCACTGTGAAAAGGCTTAAATGGCTTTTTTGACCTAAGTTTGAGGATTGCGCTCAAATCAAATGTCCTAGAACCAAATTTCCACATGTAACTACTAGATTGTGATACAATACACTAATGGGTGAAGTTTGGTTTACTTCTGCGCAGCGGTTTGGGAGTTAACATCAAAATTACATTTCTCGGCCATATCGCATAGATCTCACTGTGAAAAGGCTTAAATGGCTTTTTTGACCTAAGTTTAATGATTGCGCTCAAACCAAATGTCCTAGAACGAAATTTTCAAATGTAACTACGAGAATGTGATACAATACACTATTGGGTGAAGTTTGGTTGACTTCTGCGCAGCGGTTTGGGAGTTAACATCAAAATTACATTTCTCGGCCATATCACATAGATCTCACTGTGAAAAGGCTTAAATGGCTTTTTTGACCTAAGTTTGAGGATTGCGCTCAAACAAAATGTCCTAGAACAAAATTTTCAAATGTATCTACTAGATTGTGATACAATACACTATTGGGTGAAGTTTGGTTGACTTCTGCGCAGCGGTTTGGGAGTTAACATCAAAATTACATTTCTCGGCCATATCGCATAGATCTCACTGTGAAAAGGCTTAAATGACTTTTTTAATTAAGTTTGATGATTGCGTTCAAACAAAATGTCCTAGAACAAAATTTTCAAATGTAACTACTAGATTGTGATACAATACACTATTGGGTGAAGTTTGGTTGACTTCTGCGCAGCGGTTTGGGAGTTAACATCAAAATTACATTTCTCGGCCATATCGCATAGATCTCACTGTGAAAAGGCTTAAATGACTTTTTTGACCTAAGTTTAAAGACTGCGCTCAAACCAAATGTCCGAGAACGAAATTTTCAAATGTAACTACTAGAATGTGATACAATACACTATTGGGTGAAGTTTGGTTGACTTCTGCGCAGCGGTTTGGGAGTTAACATCAAAATTACATTTCTCGGCCATATCGCATAGATCTCACCGTGAAAAGGCTTAAATGACTTTTTTAATTAAGTTTGATGATTGCGCTCAAACAAAATGTCCTAGAACAAAATTTTCAAATGTAACTACTAGATTGTGATACAATACACTATTGGGTGAAGTTTGGTTGACTTCTGCGCAGCGGTTTGGGAGTTAACATCAAAATTACATTTCTCGGCCATATCGCATAGATCTCACTGTGAAAAGGCTTAAATGACTTTTTTAATTAAGTTTGATGATTGCGTTCAAACAAAATGTCCTAGAACAATATTTTCAAATGTAACTACTAGATTGTGATACAATACACTATTGGGTGAAGTTTGGTTGACTTCTGCGCAGCGGTTTGGGAGTTAACATCAAAATTACATTTCTCGGCCATATCGCATAGATCTCACTGTGAAAAGGCTTAAATGGCTTTTTTGACCTAAGTTTGAGGATTGCGCTCAAATCAAATGTCCTAGAACCAAATTTCCACATGTAACTACTAGATTGTGATACAATACACTAATGGGTGAAGTTTGGTTTACTTCTGCGCAGCGGTTTGGGAGTTAACATCAAAATTACATTTCTCGGCCATATCGCATAGATCTCACTGTGAAATGGCTTAAATGGCTTTTTTGACCTAAGTTTAATGATTGCGCTCAAACCAAATGTCCTAGAACGAAATTTTCAAATGTAACTACTAGAATGTGATACAATACACTATTGGGTGAAGTTTGGTTGACTTCTGCGCAGCGGTTTGGGAGTTAACATCAAAATTACATTTCTCTGCCATATCACATAGATCTCACTGTGAAAAGGCTTAAATGGCTTTTTTGACCTAAGTTTGAGGATTGCGCTCAAACAAAATGTCCTAGAACAAAATTTTCAAATGTATCTACTAGATTGTGATACAATACACTATTGGGTGAAGTTTGGTTGACTTCTGCGCAGCGGTTTGGGAGTTAACATCAAAATTACATTTCTCGGCCATATCGCATAGATCTCACTGTGAAAAGGCTTAAATGACTTTTTTAATTAAGTTTGATGATTGCGTTCAAACAAAATGTCCTAGAACAAAATTTTCAAATGTAACTACTAGATTGTGATACAATACACTATTGGGTGAAGTTTGGTTGACTTCTGCGCAGCGGTTTGGGAGTTAACATCAAAATTACATTTCTCGGCCATATCGCATAGATCTCACTGTGAAAAGGCTTAAATGACTTTTTTGACCTAAGTTTAAAGATTGCGCTCAAACCAAATGTCCGAGAACGAAATTTTCAAATGTAACTACTAGAATGTGATACAATACACTATTGGGTGAAGTTTGGTTGACTTCTGCGCAGCGGTTTGGGAGTTAACATCAAAATTACATTTCTCGGCCATATCGCATAGATCTCACCGTGAAAAGGCTTAAATGACTTTTTTAATTAAGTTTGATGATTGCGCTCAAACAAAATGTCCTAGAACAAAATTTTCAAATGTAACTACTAGATTGTGATACAATACACTATTGGGTGAAGTTTGGTTGACTTCTGCGCAGCGGTTTGGGAGTTAACATCAAAATTACATTTCTCGGCCATATCGCATAGATCTCACTGTGAAAAGGCTTAAATGACTTTTTTAATTAAGTTTGATGATTGCGTTCAAACAAAATGTCCTAGAACAAAATTTTCAAATGTAACTACTAGATTGTGATACAATACACTATTGGGTGAAGTTTGGTTGACTTCTGCGCAGCGGTTTGGGAGTTAACATCAAAATTACATTTCTCGGCCATATCGCATAGATCTCACTGTGAAAAGGCTTAAATGGCTTTTTTGACCTAAGTTTGAGGATTGCGCTCAAATCAAATGTCCTAGAACCAAATTTCCACATGTAAGTACTAGATTGTGATACAATACACTAATGGGTGAAGTTTGGTTTACTTCTGCGCAGCGGTTTGGGAGTTAACATCAAAATTACATTTCTCGGCCATATCGCATAGATCTCACTGTGAAAAGGCTTAAATGGCTTTTTTGACCTAAGTTTAATAAATGCGCTCAAACCAAATGTCCTAGAACGAAATTTTCAAATGTAACTACTAGAATGTGATACAATACACTATTGGGTGAAGTTTGGTTGACTTCTGCGCAGCGGTTTGGGAGTTAACATCAAAATTACATTTCTCGGCCATATCGCATAGATCTCACTGTGAAAAGGCTTAAATGGCTTTTTTGACCTAAGTTTGAGGATTGCGCTCAAATCAAATGTCCTAGAACCAAATTTCCACATGTAACTACTAGATTGTGATACAATACACTAATGGGTGAAGTTTGGTTGACTTCTGCGCAGCGGTTTGGGAGTGAACATCAAAATTACATTTCTCGGCCATATCGCATAGATCTCACTGTGAAAAGGCTTAAATGACTTTTTTAATTAAGTTTGATGATTGCGCTCAAACAAAATTTCCTAGAACAAAATTTTCAAATGTAACTACTAGATTGTGATACAATACACTATTGGGTGAAGTTTGGTTGACTTCTGCGCAGCGGTTTGGGAGTTAACATCAAAATTACATTTCTCGGTCATATCGCATAGATCTCACTGTGAAAAGGCTTAAATGACTTTTTTAATTAAGTTTGATGATTGCGCTCAAACAAAATGTCCTAGAACAAAATTTTTAAATGTAACTACTAGATTGTGATACAATACACTATTGGGTGAAGTTTGGTTGACTTCTGCGCAGCGGTTTGGGAGTTAACATCAAAATTACATTTCTCGGCCATATCGCATAGATCTCACTGTGAAAAGGCTTAAATGGCATTTTTGACCTAAGTTTGAGGATTGCGCTCAAATCAAATGTCCAATAACCAAATTTCCACATGTAACTACTAGATTGTGATACAATACACTAATGGGTGAAGTTTGGTTGACTTCTGCGCAGCGGTTTGGGAGTTAACATCAAAATTACATTTCTCGGCCATATCGCATAGATCTCACTGTGAAAAGGTTTAAATGACTTTTTTAATTAAGTTTGATGATTGCGTTCAAACAAAATGTCCTAGAACAAAATTTTCAAATGTAACTTCTAGATTGTGATACAATACACTATTGGGTGAAGTTTGGTTGACTTCTGCGCAGCGGTTTGGGAGTTAACATCAAAATTACATTTCTCGGCCATATCGCATAGATCTCACTGTGAAAAGGCTTAAATGGCTTTTTTGACCTAAGTTTATTGATTGCGCTCAAACCAAATGTCCTAGAACGAAATTTTCAAATGTAACTACTAGAATGTGATACAATACACTATTGGGTGAAATTTGGTTGACTTCTGCGCAGCGGTTTGGGAGTTAACATCAAAATTACATTTCTCGGCCATATCGCATAGATCTCACTGTGAAAAGGCTTAAATGGCTTTTTTGACCTAAGTTTGAGGATTGCGCTTAAATCAAATGTCCTAGAACCAAATTTCCACATGTAACTACTAGATTGTGATACAATACACTAATGGGTGAAGTTTGGTTGACTTCTGCGCAGCGGTTTGGGAGTTAACATCAAAATTACATTTCTCGGCCATATCGCATAGATCTCACTGTGGCTTAAATGACTTTTTTAATTAAGTTTGATGATTGCGCTCAAACAAAATGTCCTAGAACAAAATTTTCAAATGTAACTACTAGATTGTGATACAATACACTATTGGGTGAAGTTTGGTTGACTTCTGCGCAGCGGTTTGGGAGTTAACATCAAAATTACATTTCTCGGCCATATCGCATAGATCTCACTGTGAAAAGGCTTAAATGGCTTTTTTGACCTAAGTTTGAGGATTGCGCTCAAATCAAATTTCCTAGAACCAAATTTCCACTTGTAACTACTAGATTGTGATACAATACACTAATGGGTGAAGTTTGGTTGACTTCTGCGCAGCGGTTTGGGAGTTAACATCAAAATTACATTTCTCGGCCATATCGCATAGATCTCAATGTGAAAAGGTTTAAATGGCTTTTTTGACCTAAGTTTAATGATTGCGCTCAAACCAAATGTCCTAGAACGAAATTTTCAAATGTAACTACTAGAATGTGATACAAAACACTATTGGGTGAAGTTTGGTTGACTTCTGCGCAGCGGTTTGGGAGTTAACATCAAAATTACATTTCTCGGCCATATCGCATAGATCTCACTGTGAAAAGGCTTAAATGGCTTTTTTGACCTAAGTTTGAGGATTGCGCTCAAACAAAATGTCCTAGAACAAAATTTTCAAATGTAACTACTAGATTGTGATACAATACACTATTGGGTGAAGTTTGGTTGACTTCTGCGCAGCGGTTTGGGAGTTAACATCAAAATTACATTTCTCGGCCATATCGCATAGATCTCACTGTGAAAAGGCTTAAATGACTTTTTAAATTAAGTTTGATGATTGCGTTCAAACAAAATGTCCTAGAACCAAATTTCCACATGTAACTACTAGATTGTGATACAATACACTAATGGGTGAAGTTTGGTTGACTTCTGCGCAGCGGTTTGGGAGTTAACATCAAAATTACATTTCTCGGCCATATCGCATAGATCTCACTGTGAAAAGGCTTAAATGACTTTTTTAATTAAGTTTGATGATTGCGCTCAAACAAAATTTCCTAGAACAAAATTTTCAAATGTAACTACTAGATTGTGATACAATACACTATTGGGTGAAGTTTGGTTGACTTCTGCACAGCGGTTTGGGAGTTAACATCAAAATTACATTTCTCGGCCATATCGCATAGATCTCACTGTGAAAAGGCTTAAATGACTTTTTTAATTAAGTTTGATGATTGCGTTCAAACAAAATGTCCTAGAACAAAATTTTCAAATGTAACTACTAGATTGTGATACAATACACTATTGGGTGAAGTTTGGTTGACTTCTGCGCAGCGGTTTGGGAGTTAACATCAAAATTACATTTCTCGGCCATATCGCATAGATCTCACTGTGAAAAGGCTTAAATGGCTTTTTTGACCTAAGTTTGAGGATTGCGCTCAAATCAAATGTCCAATAACCAAATTTCCACATGTAACTACTAGATTGTGATACAATACACTAATGGGTGAAGTTTGGTTGACTTCTGCGCAGCGGTTTGGGAGTTAACATCAAAATTACATTTCTCGGCCATATCGCATAGATCTCACTGTGAAAAGGCTTAAATGGCTTTTTTGACCTAAGTTTGAGGATTGCGCTCAAATCAAATGTCCTAGAACCAAATTTCCACATGTAACTACTAGATTGTGATACAATACACTAATGGGTGAAGTTTGGTTGACTTCTGCGCAGCGGTTTGGGAGTTAACATCAAAATTACATTTCTCGGCCATATCGCATAGATCTCACTGTGAAAAGGCTTAAATGACTTTTTTAATTAAGTTTAATGATTGCGCTCAAACCAAATCCCCTAGAACGAAATTTTCAAATGTAACTACTAGAATGTGATGCAATACACTATTGGGTGAAGTTTAGTTGACTTCTGCGCAGCGGTTTGGGAGTTAACATCAAAATTACATTTCTCGGCCATATCGCATAGATCTCACTGTGAAAAGGCTTAAATGGCTTTTTTGACCTAAGTTTAATGATTGCGCTCAAACCAAATGTCCTAGAACGAAATTTTCAAATGTAACTACTAGAATGTGATACAATACACTATTGGGTGAAGTTTGGTTGACTTCTGCGCAGCGGTTATGGAGTTAACATCAAAATTACATTTCTCGGCCATATCGCATAGATCTCACTGTGAAAAGGCTTAAATGACTTTTTTAATTAAGTTTGATGATTGCGTTCAAACAAAATGTCCTAGAACAAAATTTTCAAATGTAACTACTAGATTGTGATACAATACACTATTGGGTGAAGTTTGGTTGACTTCTGCGCAGCGGTTTGGGAGTTAACATCAAAATTACATTTCTCGGCCATATCGCATAGATCTCACTGTGAAAAGGCTTAAATGGCTTTTTTGACCCAAGTTTGAGGATTGCGCTCAAATCAAATGTCCTAGAACCAAATTTTCAAATGTAACTACTAGAATGTGATACAATACACTATTGGGTGAAGTTTGGTTGACTTCTGCGCAGCGGTTTGGGAGTTAACATCAAAATTACATTTCTCGGCCATATCGCATAGATCTCACTGTGAAAAGGCTTAAATGGCTTTTTTGACCTAAGTTTGAGGATTGCGCTCAAATCAAATGTCCTAGAACCAAATTTCCACATGTAACTACTAGATTGTGATACAATACACTAATGGGTGAAGTTTGGTTTACTTCTGCGCAGCGGTTTGGGAGTTAACATCAAAATTACATTTCTCGGCCATATCGCATAGATCTCACTGTGAAAAGGCTTAAATGGCTTTTTTGACCTAAGTTTAATGATTGCGCTCAAACCAAATGTCCTAGAACGAAATTTTCAAATGTAACTACTAGAATGTGATACAATACACTATTGGGTGAAGTTTGGTTGACTTCTGCGCAGCGGTTTGGGAGTTAACATCAAAATTACATTTCTCGGCCATATCGCATAGACCTCACTGTGAAAAGGCTTAAATGGCTTTTTTGACCTAAGTTTGAGGGTTGCGCTCAAACAAAATGTCCTAGAACAAAATTTTCAAATGTAACTACTAGATTGTGATACAATACACTATTGGGTGAAGTTTGGTTGACTTCTGCGCAGCGGTTTGGGAGTTAACATCAAAATTACATTTCTCGGCCATATCGCATAGATCTCACTGTGAAAAGGCTTAAATGACTTTTTTAATTAAGTTTGATGATTGCGTTCAAACAAAATGTCCTAGAACAAAATTTTCAAATGTAACTACTAGATTGTGATACAATACACTATTGGGTGAAGTTTGGTTGACTTCTGCGCAGCGGTTTGGGAGTTAACATCAAAATTACATTTCTCGGCCATATCGCATAGATCTCACTGTGAAAAGGCTTAAATGACTTTTTTAATTAAGTTTGATGATTGCGCTCAAACCAAATGTCCTAGAACGAAATTTTCAAATGTAACTACTAGAATGTGATACAATACACTATTGGGTGAAGTTTGGTTGACTTCTGCGCAGCGGTTTGGGAGTTAACATCAAAATTACATTTCTCGGCCATATCGCATAGATCTCACTGTGAAAAGGCTTAAATGGCTTTTTTGAACTAAGTTTGAGGATTGCGCTCAAATCAAATGTCCTAGAACCAAATTTCCACATGTAACTACTAGATTGTGATACAATACACTAATGGGTGAAGTTTGGTTTACTTCTGCGCAGCGGTTTGGGAGTTAACATCAAAATTACATTTCTCGGCCATATCGCATAGATCTCACTGTGAAAAGGCTTAAATGGCTTTTTTGACCTAAGTTTAATGATTGCGCTCAAACCAAATGTCCTAGAACGAAATTTTCAAATGTAACTACTAGAATGTGATACAATACACTATTGGGTGAAGTTTGGTTGACTTCTGCGCAGCGGTTTGGGAGTTAACATCAAAATTACATTTCTCGGCCATATCGCATAGACCTCACTGTGAAAAGGCTTAAATGGCTTTTTTGACCTAAGTTTGAGGATTGCGCTCAAACAAAATGTCCTAGAACAAAATTTTCAAATGTAACTACTAGATTGTGATACAATACACTATTGGGTGAAGTTTGGTTGACTTCTGCGCAGCGGTTTGGGAGTTAACATCAAAATTACATTTCTCGGCCATATCGCATAGATCTCACTGTGAAAAGGCTTAAATGACTTTTTTAATTAAGTTTGATGATTGCGTTCAAACAAAATGTCCTAGAACAAAATTTTCAAATGTAACTACTAGATTGTGATACAATACACTATTGGGTGAAGTTTGGTTGACTTCTGCGCAGCGGTTTGGGAGTTAACATCAAAATTACATTTCTCGGCCATATCGCATAGATCTCACTGTGAAAAGGCTTAAATGGCTTTTTTGACCTAAGTTTGAGGATTGCGCTCAAATCAAATGTCCTAGAACCAAATTTCCACATGTAACTACTAGATTGTGATACAATACACTAATGGGTGAAGTTTTGTTTACTTCTGCGCAGCGGTTTGGGAGTTAACATCAAAATTACATTTCTCGGCCATATCGCATAGATCTCACTGTGAAAAGGCTTAAATGGCTTTTTTGACCTAAGTTTAATAATTGCGCTCAAACCAAATGTCCTAGAACGAAATTTTAAAATGTAACTACTAGAATGTGATATAATACACTATTGGGTGAAGTTTGGTTGACTTCTGCGCAGCGGTTTGAGAGTTAACATCAAAATTACATTTCTCGGCCATATCGCATAGATCTCACTGTGAAAAGGCTTAAATGGCTTTTTTGACCTAAGTTTGAGGATTGCGCTCAAATCAAATGTCCTAGAACCAAATTTCCACATGTAACTACTAGATTGTGATACAATACACTAATGGTTGAAGTTTGGTTGACTTCTGCGCAGCGGTTTAGGAGTTAACATCAAAACTACATTTCTCGGCCATATCGCATAGATCTCACTGTGAAAAGGCTTAAATGACTTTTTTAATTAAGTTTGATGATTGCGCTCAAACAAAATTTCCTAGAACAAAATTTTCAAATGTAACTACTAGATTGTGATACAATACACTATTGGGTGAAGTTTCGTTGACTTCTGCGCAGCGGTTTGGGAGTTAACATCAAAATTACATTTCTCGGCCATATCGCATAGATCTCACTGTGAAAAGGCTTAAATGACTTTTTTAATTAAGTTTGATGATTGCGTTCAAACAAAATGTCCTAGAACAAAATTTTCAAATGTAACTACTAGATTGTGATACAATACACTATTGGGTGAAGTTTGGTTGACTTCTGCGCAGCGGTTTGGGAGTTAACATTAAAATTACATTTCTCGGCCATATCGCATAGATCTCACTGTGAAAAGGCTTAAATGACTTTTTTGACCTAAGTTTAAAGATTGCGCTCAAACCAAATGTCCTAGAACGAAATTTTTAAATGTAACTACTAAAATGTGATACAATACACTATTGGGTGAAGTTTGGTTGACTTCTGCGCAGCGGTTTGGGAGTTAACATCAAAATTACATTTCTCGGCCATATCGCATAGATCTCACTGTGAAAAGGCTTAAATGACTTTTTTAATTAAGTTTGATGATTGCGCTCAAACAAAATGTCCTAGAACAAAATTTTCAAATGTAACTACTAGATTGTGATACAATACACTAATGGGTGAAGTTTGGTTGACTTCTGCGCAGCGGTTTGGGAGTTAACATCAAAATTACATTTCTCAGCCATATCGCATAGATCTCACTGTGAAAAGGCTTAAATGACTTTTTTAATTAAGTTTGATGATTGCGCTCAAACAAAATGTCCTAGAACAAAATTTTCAAATGTAACTACTAGATTGTGATACAATACACTATTGGGTGAAGTTTGGTTGACTTCTGCGCAGCGGTTTGGGAGTTAACATCAAAATTACATTTCTCGGCCATATCGCATGGATCTCACTGTGAAAAGGCTTAAATGGCTTTTTTGACCTAAGTTTGAGGATTGCGCTCAAATCAAATGTCCTAGAACCAAATTTCCACATGTAACTACTAGATTGTGATACAATACACTAATGGGTGAAGTTTGGTTGACTTCTGCGCAGCGGTTTGGGAGTGAACATCAAAATTACATTTCTCGGCCATATCGCATAGATCTCACTGTGAAAAGGCTTAAATGACTTTTTTAATTAAGTTTGATGATTGCGCTCAAACAATATTTCCTAGAACAAAATTTTCAAATGTAACTACTAGATTGTGATACAATACACTATTGGGTGAAGTTTGGTTGACTTCTGCGCAGCGGTTTGGGAGTTAACATCAAAATTACATTTCTCGGCCATATCGCATAGATCTCACTGTGAAAAGGCTTAAATGACTTTTTTAAGTAAGTTTGATGATTGCGTTCAAACAAAATGTCCTAGAACAAAATTTTCAAATGTAACTACTAGATTGTGATACAATACACTATTGGGTGAAGTTTGGTTGACTTCTGCGCAGCGGTTTGGGAGTTAACATCAAAATTACATTTCTCGGCCATATCGCATAGATCTCACTGTGAAAAGGCTTAAATGGCTTTTTTGACCTAAGTTTGAGGATTGCGCTCAAATCAAATGTCCAATAACCAAATTTCCACATGTAACTACTAGATTGTGATACAATACACTAATGGGTGAAGTTTGGTTGACTTCTGCGCAGCGGTTTGGGAGTTAACATCAAAATTACATTTCTCGGCCATATCGCATAGATCTCACTGTGAAAAGGCTTAAATGACTTTTTTAATTAAGTTTGATGATTGCGCTCAAACAGAATGTCCTAGAACAAAATTTTCAAATGTAACTACTAGATTGTGATACAATACACTATTGGGTGAAGTTTGGTTGACTTCTGCGCAGCGGTTTGGGAGTTAACATCAAAATTACATTTCTCGGCCATATCGCATAGATCTCACTGTGAAAAGGCTTAAATGGCTTTTTTGACCTAAGTTTGAGGATTGCGCTCAAATCAAATGTCCTAGAACCAAATTTTCTACATGTAATTACTAGATTGTGATACAATACACTAATGGGTGAAGTTTGGTTGACTTCTGCGCAGCGGTTTGGGAGTTAACATCAAAATTACATTTCTCGGCCATATCGCATAGATCTCACTGTGAAAAGGCTTAAATGGCTTTTTTGACCTAAGTTTAATGATTGCGCTCAAACCAAATGTCCTAGAACGAAATTTTCAAATGTAACTACTAGAATGTGATACAATACACTATTGGGTGAAGTTTGGTTGACTTCTGCGCAGCGGTTTGGGAGTTAACATCAAAATTACATTTCTCGGCCATATCGCATAGATCTCACTGTGAAAAGGCTTAAATGGCTTTTTTGACCTAAGTTTAATGATTGCGCTCAAACCAAATGTCCTAGAACGAAATTTTCAAATGTAACTACTAGAATGTGATACAATACACTATTGGGTGAAGTTTGGTTGACTTCTGCGCAGCGGTTTGGGAGTTAACATCAAAATTACATTTCTCGGCCATATCGCATAGACCTCACTGTGAAAAGGCTTAAATGGCTTTTTTGACCTAAGTTTGAGGGTTGCGCTCAAACAAAATGTCCTAGAACAAAATTTTCAAATGTAACTACTAGATTGTGATACAATACACTATTGGGTGAAGTTTGGTTGACTTCTGCGCAGCGGTTTGGGAGTTAACATCAAAATTACATTTCTCGGCCATATCGCATAGACCTCACTGTGAAAAGGCTTAAATGGCTTTTTTGACCTAAGTTTGAGGATTGCGCTCAAACAAAATGTCCTAGAACAAAATTTTCAAATGTAACTACTAGATTGTGATACAATACACTATTGGGTGAAGTTTGGTTGACTTCTGCGCAGCGGTTTGGGAGTTAACATCAAAATTACATTTCTCGGCCATATCGCATAGATCTCACTGTGAAAAGGCTTAAATGACTTTTTTAATTAAGTTTGATGATTGCGCTCAAACCAAATGTCCTAGAACGAAATTTTCAAATGTAACTACTAGAATGTGATACAATACACTATTGGGTGAAGTTTGGTTGACTTCTGCGCAGCGGTTTGGGAGTTAACATCAAAATTACATTTCTCGGCCATATCGCATAGATCTCACTGTGAAAAGGCTTAAATGGCTTTTTTGAACTAAGTTTGAGGATTGCGCTCAAATCAAATGTCCTAGAACCAAATTTCCACATGTAACTACTAGATTGTGATACAATACACTAATGGGTGAAGTTTGGTTTACTTCTGCGCAGCGGTTTGGGAGTTAACATCAAAATTACATTTCTCGGCCATATCGCATAGATCTCACTGTGAAAAGGCTTAAATGGCTTTTTTGACCTAAGTTTAATGATTGCGCTCAAACCAAATGTCCTAGAACGAAATTTTCAAATGTAACTACTAGAATGTGATACAATACACTATTGGGTGAAGTTTGGTTGACTTCTGCGCAGCGGTTTGGGAGTTAACATCAAAATTACATTTCTCGGCCATATCGCATAGACCTCACTGTGAAAAGGCTTAAATGGCTTTTTTGACCTAAGTTTGAGGATTGCGCTCAAACAAAATGTCCTAGAACAAAATTTTCAAATGTAACTACTAGATTGTGATACAATACACTATTGGGTGAAGTTTGGTTGACTTCTGCGCAGCGGTTTGGGAGTTAACATCAAAATTACATTTCTCGGCCATATCGCATAGATCTCACTGTGAAAAGGCTTAAATGACTTTTTTAATTAAGTTTGATGATTGCGTTCAAACAAAATGTCCTAGAACAAAATTTTCAAATGTAACTACTAGATTGTGATACAATACACTATTGGGTGAAGTTTGGTTGACTTCTGCGCAGCGGTTTGGGAGTTAACATCAAAATTACATTTCTCGGCCATATCGCATAGATCTCACTGTGAAAAGGCTTAAATGGCTTTTTTGACCTAAGTTTGAGGATTGCGCTCAAATCAAATGTCCTAGAACCAAATTTCCACATGTAACTACTAGATTGTGATACAATACACTAATGGGTGAAGTTTTGTTTACTTCTGCGCAGCGGTTTGGGAGTTAACATCAAAATTACATTTCTCGGCCATATCGCATAGATCTCACTGTGAAAAGGCTTAAATGGCTTTTTTGACCTAAGTTTAATAATTGCGCTCAAACCAAATGTCCTAGAACGAAATTTTAAAATGTAACTACTAGAATGTGATATAATACACTATTGGGTGAAGTTTGGTTGACTTCTGCGCAGCGGTTTGAGAGTTAACATCAAAATTACATTTCTCGGCCATATCGCATAGATCTCACTGTGAAAAGGCTTAAATGGCTTTTTTGACCTAAGTTTGAGGATTGCGCTCAAATCAAATGTCCTAGAACCAAATTTCCACATGTAACTACTAGATTGTGATACAATACACTAATGGTTGAAGTTTGGTTGACTTCTGCGCAGCGGTTTAGGAGTTAACATCAAAACTACATTTCTCGGCCATATCGCATAGATCTCACTGTGAAAAGGCTTAAATGACTTTTTTAATTAAGTTTGATGATTGCGCTCAAACAAAATTTCCTAGAACAAAATTTTCAAATGTAACTACTAGATTGTGATACAATACACTATTGGGTGAAGTTTCTTTGACTTCTGCGCAGCGGTTTGGGAGTTAACATCAAAATTACATTTCTCGGCCATATCGCATAGATCTCACTGTGAAAAGGCTTAAATGACTTTTTTAATTAAGTTTGATGATTGCGTTCAAACAAAATGTCCTAGAACAAAATTTTCAAATGTAACTACTAGATTGTGATACAATACACTATTGGGTGAAGTTTGGTTGACTTCTGCGCAGCGGTTTGGGAGTTAACATTAAAATTACATTTCTCGGCCATATCGCATAGATCTCACTGTGAAAAGGCTTAAATGACTTTTTTGACCTAAGTTTAAAGATTGCGCTCAAACCAAATGTCCTAGAACGAAATTTTTAAATGTAACTACTAAAATGTGATACAATACACTATTGGGTGAAGTTTGGTTGACTTCTGCGCAGCGGTTTGGGAGTTAACATCAAAATTACATTTCTCGGCCATATCGCATAGATCTCACTGTGAAAAGGCTTAAATGACTTTTTTAATTAAGTTTGATGATTGCGCTCAAACAAAATGTCCTAGAACAAAATTTTCAAATGTAACTACTAGATTGTGATACAATACACTAATGGGTGAAGTTTGGTTGACTTCTGCGCAGCGGTTTGGGAGTTAACATCAAAATTACATTTCTCGGCCATATCGCATAGATCTCACTGTGAAAAGGCTTAAATGGCTTTTTTGACCTAAGTTTGAGGATTGCGCTCAAATCAAATGTCCAATAACCAAATTTCCACATGTAACTACTAGATTGTGATACAATACACTAATGGGTGAAGTTTGGTTGACTTCTGCGCAGCGGTTTGGGAGTTAACATCAAAATTACATTTCTCGGCCATATCGCATAGATCTCACTGTGAAAAGGCTTAAATGACTTTTTTAATTAAGTTTGATGATTGCGCTCAAACAGAATGTCCTAGAACAAAATTTTCAAATGTAACTACTAGATTGTGATACAATACACTATTGGGTGAAGTTTGGTTGACTTCTGCGCAGCGGTTTGGGAGTTAACATCAAAATTACATTTCTCGGCCATATCGCATAGATCTCACTGTGAAAAGGCTTAAATGGCTTTTTTGACCTAAGTTTGAGGATTGCGCTCAAATCAAATGTCCTAGAACCAAATTTTCTACATGTAATTACTAGATTGTGATACAATACACTAATGGGTGAAGTTTGGTTGACTTCTGCGCAGCGGTTTGGGAGTTAACATCAAAATTACATTTCTCGGCCATATCGCATAGATCTCACTGTGAAAAGGCTTAAATGGCTTTTTTGACCTAAGTTTAATGATTGCGCTCAAACCAAATGTCCTAGAACGAAATTTTCAAATGTAACTACTAGAATGTGATACAATACACTATTGGGTGAAGTTTGGTTGACTTCTGCGCAGCGGTTTGGGAGTTAACATCAAAATTACATTTCTCGGCCATATCGCATAGATCTCACTGTGAAAAGGCTTAAATGGCTTTTTTGACCTAAGTTTGAGGATTGCGCTCAAATCAAATGTCCTAGAACCAAATTTCCACATGTAACTACTAGATTGTGATACAATACACTAATGGGTGAAGTTTGGTTTACTTCTGCGCAGCGGTTTGGGAGTTAACATCAAAATTACATTTCTCGGCCATATCGCATAGATCTCACTGTGAAAAGGCTTAAATGGCTTTTTTGACCTAAGTTTAATGATTGCGCTCAAACCAAATGTCCTAGAACGAAATTTTCAAATGTAACTACTAGAATGTGATACAATACACTATTGGGTGAAGTTTGGTTGACTTCTGCGCAGCGGTTTGGGAGTTAACATCAAAATTACATTTCTCGGCCATATCGCATAGACCTCACTGTGAAAAGGCTTAAATGGCTTTTTTGACCTAAGTTTGAGGATTGCGCTCAAACAAAATGTCCTAGAACAAAATTTTCAAATGTAACTACTAGATTGTGATACAATACACTATTGGGTGAAGTTTGGTTGACTTCTGCGCAGCGGTTTGGGAGTTAACATCAAAATTACATTTCTCGGCCATATCGCATAGATCTCACTGTGAAAAGGCTTAAATGACTTTTTTAATTAAGTTTGATGATTGCGTTCAAACAAAATGTCCTAGAACAAAATTTTCAAATGTAACTACTAGATTGTGATACAATACACTATTGGGTGAAGTTTGGTTGACTTCTGCGCAGCGGTTTGGGAGTTAACATCAAAATTACATTTCTCGGCCATATCGCATAGATCTCACTGTGAAAAGGCTTAAATGGCTTTTTTGACCTAAGTTTGAGGATTGCGCTCAAATCAAATGTCCTAGAACCAAATTTCCACATTTAACTACTAGATTGTGATACAATACACTAATGGGTGAAGTTTTGTTTACTTCTGCGCAGCGGTTTGGGAGTTAACATCAAAATTACATTTCTCGGCCATATCGCATAGATCTCACTGTGAAAAGGCTTAAATGGCTTTTTTGACCTAAATTTAATAATTGCGCTCAAACCAAATGTCCTAGAACGAAATTTTAAAATGTAACTACTAGAATGTGATATAATACACTATTGGGTGAAGTTTGGTTGACTTCTGCGCAGCGGTTTGGGAGTTAACATCAAAATTACATTTCTCGGCCATATCGCATAGATCTCACTGTGAAAAGGCTTAAATGGCTTTTTTGACCTAAGTTTGAGGATTGCGCTCAAATCAAATGTCCTAGAACCAAATTTCCACATGTAACTACTAGATTGTGATACAATACACTAATGGTTGAAGTTTGGTTGACTTCTGCGCAGCGGTTTAGGAGTTAACATCAAAACTACATTTCTCGGCCATATCGCATAGATCTCACTGTGAAAAGGCTTAAATGACTTTTTTAATTAAGTTTGATGATTGCGCTCAAACAAAATTTCCTAGAACAAAATTTTCAAATGTAACTACTAGATTGTGATACAATACACTATTGGGTGAAGTTTCGTTGACTTCTGCGCAGCGGTTTGGGAGTTAACATCAAAATTACATTTCTCGGCCATATCGCATAGATCTCACTGTGAAAAGGCTTAAATGACTTTTTTGACCTAAGTTTAAAGATTGCGCTCAAACCAAATGTCCTAGAACGAAATTTTTAAATATAACTACTAGAATGTGATACAATACACTATTGGGTGAAGTTTGGTTGACTTCTGCGCAGCGGTTTGGGAGTTAACATCAAAATTACATTTCTCGGCCATATCGCATAGATCTCACTGTGAAAAGGCTTAAATGGCTTTTTTGACCTAAGTTTGAGGATTGCGATCAAATCAAATGTCCTAGAACCAAATTTCCACATGTAACTACTAGATTGTGATACAATACACTAATGGGTGAAGTTTGGTTGACTTCTGCGCAGCGGTTTGGGAGTTAACATCAAAATTACATTTCTCGGCCATATCGCATAGATCTCACTGTGAAAAGGCTTAAATGGCTTTTTTGACCTAAGTTTGAGGATTGCGCTCAAATCAAATGTCCTAGAACCAAATTTCCACATGTAACTACTAGATTGTGATACAATACACTAATGGGTGAAGTTTGGTTGACTTCTGCGCAGCGGTTTGGGAGTTAACATCAAAATTACATTTCTCGGCCATATCGCATAGATCTCACTGTGAAAAGGCTTAAATGACTTTTTTAATTAAGTTTGATGATTGCGCTCAAACAAAATGTCCTACAACAAAATTTTCAAATGTAACTACTAGATTGTGATACAATACACTAATGGGTGAAGTTTGGTTGACTTCTGCGCAGCGGTTTGGGAGTTAACATCAAAATTACATTTCTCGGCCATATCGCATAGATCTCACTGTGAAAAGGCTTAAATGACTTTTTTAATTAAGTTTGATGATTGCGCTCAAACAAAATGTCCTAGAACAAAATTTTCAAATGTAACTACTAGATTGTGATACAATACACTATTGGGTGAAGTTTGGTTGACTTCTGCGCAGCGGTTTGGGAGTTAACATCAAAATTACATTTCTCGGCCATATCGCATAGATCTCACTGTGAAAAGGCTTAAATGGCTTTTTTGACCTAAGTTTGAGGATTGCGCTCAAATCAAATGTCCAATAACCAAATTTCCACATGTAACTACCAGATTGTGATACAATACACTAATGGGTGAAGTTTGGTTTACTTCTGCGCAGCGGTTTGGGAGTTAACATCAAAATTACATTTCTCGGCCATTTCGCATAGTTTTCACTGTGAAAAGGCTTAAATGGCTTTTTTGACCTAAGTTTAATAATTGGGCTCAAACCAAATGTCCTAGAACAAAATTTTCAAATGTAACTACTAGAATGTGATACAATACACTATTGGGTGAAGTTTGGTTGACTTCTGCGCAGCGGTTTGGGAGTTAATATCAAAATTACATTTCTCGGCCATATCGCATAGATCTCACTGTGAAAAGGCTTAAATGACTTTTTTAATTAAGTTTGATGATTGCGCTCAAACAAAATTTCCTAGAACAAAATTTTCAAATGTAACTACTAGATTGTGATACAATACACTATTGGGTGAAGTTTGGTTGACTTCTGCGCAGCGGTTTGGGAGTTAACATCAAAATTACATTTCTCGGCCATATCGCATAGATCTCACTGTGAAAAGGCTTAAATGACTTTTTTAATTAAGTTTGATGATTGCGTTCAAACAAAATGTCCTAGAACAAAATTTTCAAATGTAACTACTAGATTGTGATACAATACACTATTGGGTGAAGTTTGGTTGACTTCTGCGCAGCGGTTTGGGAGTTAACATCAAAATTACATTTCTCGGCCATAACGCATAGATCTCACTGTGAAAAGGCTTAAATGGCTTTTTTGACCTAAGTTTGAGGATTGCGCTCAAATCAAATGTCCAATAACCAAATTTCCACATGTAACTACTAGATTGTGATACAATACACTAATGGGTGAAGTTTGGTTGACTTCTGCGCAGCGGTTTGGGAGTTAACATCAAAATTACATTTCTCGGCCATATCGCATAGATCTCACTGTGAAAAAGCTTAAATGACTTTTTTAATTAAGTTTGATGATTGCGTTCAAACAAAATGTCCTAGAACAAAATTTTCAAATGTATCTACTAGGTTGTGATACAATACACTATTGGGTGAAGTTTGGTTGACTTCTGCGCAGCGGTTTGGGAGTTAACATCAAAATTACATTTCTCGGCCATATCGCATAGATCTCACTGTGAAAAGGCTTAAATGACTTTTTTAATTAAGTTTGATGATTGCGTTCAAACAAAATGTCCTAGAACAAAATTTTCAAATGTAACTACTAGATTGTGATACAATACACTATTGGGTGAAGTTTGGTTGACTTCTGCGCAGCGGTTTGGGAGTTAACATCAAAATTACATTTCTCGGCCATATCGCATAGATCTCACTGTGAAAAGGCTTAAATGGCTTTTTTGACCTAAGTTTGAGGATTGCGCTCAAATCAAATGTCCTAGAACCAAATTTCCACATGTAACTACTAGATTGTGATACAATACACTAATGGGTGAAGTTTGGTTGACTTCTGCGCAGCGGTTTGGGAGTTAACATCAAAACTACATTTCTCGGCCATATCGCATAGATCTCACTGTGAAAAGGCTTAAATGACTTTTTTAATTAAGTTTGATGATTGCGCTCAAACAAAATTTCCTAGAACAAAATTTTCAAATGTAACTACTAGATTGTGATACAATACACTATTGGGTGAAGTTTGGTTGACTTCTGCGCAGCGGTTTGGGAGTTAACATCAAAATTACATTTCTCGGCCATATCGCATAGATCTCACTGTGAAAAGGCTTAAATGACTTTTTTAATTAAGTTTGATGATTGCGTTCAAACAAAATGTCCTAGAACAAAATTTTCAAATGTAACTACTAGATTGTGATACAATACACTATTGGGTGAAGTTTGGTTGACTTCTGCGCAGCGGTTTGGGAGTTAACATCAAAATTACATTTCTCGGCCATATCGCATAGATCTCACTGTGAAAAGGCTTAAATGAATTTTTTGACCTAAGTTTAAAGATTGCGCTCAAACCAAATGTCCTAGAACGAAATTTTCAAATGTAACTACTAGAATGTGATACAATACACTATTGGGTGAAGTTTGGTTGACTTCTGCGCAGCGGTTTGGGAGTTAACATCAAAATTACATTTCTCGGCCATATCGCATAGATCTCACTGTGAAAAGGCTTAAATGGCTTTTTTGACCTAAGTTTGAGGATTGCGCTCAAATCAAATGTCCTAGAACCAAATTTCCACATGTAACTACTAGATTGTGATACAATACACTAATGGGTGAAGTTTGGTTGACTTCTGCGCAGCGGTTTGGGAGTTAACATCAAAATTACATTTCTCGGCCATATCGCATAGATCTCACTGTGAAAAGGCTTAAATGACTTTTTTAATTAAGTTTGATGATTGCGCTCAAACAAAATGTCCTAGAACAAAATTTTCAAATGTAACTACTAGATTGTGATACAATACACTAATGGGTGAAGTTTGGTTGACTTCTGCGCAGCGGTTTGGGAGTTAACATCAAAATTACATTTCTCGGCCATATCGCATAGATCTCACTGTGAAAAGGCTTAAATGACTTTTTTAATTAAGTTTGATGATTGCGCTCAAACCAAATGTCCTAGAACCAAATTTCCACATGTAACTACTAGATTGTGATACAATACACTAATGGGTGAAGTTTGGTTTACTTCTGCGCAGCGGTTTGGGAGTTAACATCAAAATTACATTTCTCGGCCATATCGCATAGATCTCACTGTGAAAAGGCTTAAATGGCTTTTTTGACCTAAGTTTAATAATTGGGCTCAAACCAAATGTCCTAGAACGAAATTTTCAAATGTAACTACTAGAATGTGATACAATACACTATTGGGTGAAGTTTGGTTGACTTCTGCGCAGCGGTTTGGGAGTTAACATCAAAATTACATTTCTCGGCCATATCGCATAGATCTCACTGTGAAAAGGCTTAAATGGCTTTTTTGACCTAAGTTTGATGATTGCGTTCAAACAAAATGTCCTAGAACAAAATTTTCAAATGTAACTACTAGGTTGTGATACAATACACTATTGGGTGAAGTTTGGTTGACTTCTGCGCAGCGGTTTGGGAGTTAACATCAAAATTACATTTCTCGGCCATATCGCATAGATCTCACTGTGAAAAGGCTTAAATGACTTTTTAAATTAAGTTTGATGATTGCGTTCAAACAAAATGTCCTAGAACAAAATTTTCAAATGTAACTACTAGATTGTGATACAATACACTATTGGGTGAAGTTTGGTTGACTTCTGCGCAGCGGTTTGGGAGTTAACATCAAAATTACATTTCTCGGCCATATCGCATAGATCTCACTGTGAAAAGGCTTAAATGGCTTTTTTGACCTAAGTTTGAGGATTGCGCTCAAATCAAATGTCCTAGAACCAAATTTCCACATGTAACTACTAGATTGTGATACAATACACTAATGGGTGAAGTTTGGTTGACTTCTGCGCAGCGGTTTGGGAGTTAACATCAAAACTACATTTCTCGGCCATATCGCATAGATCTCACTGTGAAAAGGCTTAAATGACTTTTTTAATTAAGTTTGATGATTGCGCTCAAACAAAATTTCCTAGAACAAAATTTTCAAATGTAACTACTAGATTGTGATACAATACACTATTGGGTGAAGTTTGGTTGACTTCTGCGCAGCGGTTTGGGAGTTAACATCAAAATTACATTTCTCGGCCATATCGCATAGATCTCACTGTGAAAAGGCTTAAATGACTTTTTTAATTAAGTTTGATGATTGCGTTCAAACAAAATGTCCTAGAACAAAATTTTCAAATGTAACTACTAGATTGTGATACAATACACTATTGGGTAAAGTTTGGTTGACTTCTGCGCAGCGGTTTGGGAGTTAACATCAAAATTACATTTCTCGGCCATATCGCATAGATCTCACTGTGAAAAGGCTTAAATGAATTTTTTGACCTAAGTTTAAAGATTGCGCTCAAACCAAATGTCCTAGAACGAAATTTTCAAATGTAACTACTAGAATGTGATACAATACACTATTGGGTGAAGTTTGGTTGACTTCTGCGCAGCGGTTTGGGAGTTAACATCAAAATTACATTTCTAGGCCATATCGCATAGATCTCACTGTGAAAAGGCTTAAATGGCTTTTTTGACCTAAGTTTGAGGATTGCGCTCAAATCAAATGTCCTAGAACCAAATTTCCACATGTAACTACTAGATTGTGATACAATACACTAATGGGTGAAGTTTGGTTGACTTCTGCGCAGCGGTTTGGGAGTTAACATCAAAATTACATTTCTCGGCCATATCGCATAGATCTCACTGTGAAAAGGCTTAAATGACTTTTTTAATTAAGTTTGATGATTGCGCTCAAACAAAATGTCCTAGAACAAAATTTTCAAATGTAACTACTAGATTGTGATACAATACACTAATGGGTGAAGTTTGGTTGACTTCTGCGCAGCGGTTTGGGAGTTAACATCAAAATTACATTTCTCGGCCATATCGCATAGATCTCACTGTGAAAAGGCTTAAATGACTTTTTTAATTAAGTTTGATGATTGCGCTCAAACAAAATGTCCTAGAACAAAATTTTCAAATGTAACTACTAGATTGTGATACAATACACTATTGGGTGTAGTTTGGTTGACTTCTGCGCAGCGGTTTGGGAGTTAACATCAAAATTACATTTCTCGGCCATATCGCATAGATCTCACTGTGAAAAGGCTTAAATGGCTTTTTTGACCTAAGTTTGAGGATTGCGCTCAAATCAAATGTCCTAGAACCAAATTTCCACATGTAACTACTAGATTGTGATACAATACACTAATGGGTGAAGTTTGGTTTACTTCTGCGCAGCGGTTTGGGAGTTAACATCAAAATTACATTTCTCGGCCATATCGCATAGATCTCACTGTGAAAAGGCTTAAATGGCTTTTTTGACCTAAGTTTAATAATTGGGCTCAAACCAAATGTCCTAGAACGAAATTTTCAAATGTAACTACTAGAATGTGATACAATACACTATTGGGTGAAGTTTGGTTGACTTCTGCGCAGCGGTTTGGGAGTTAACATCAAAATTACATTTCTCGGCCATATCGCATAGATCTCACTGTGAAAAGGCTTAAATGGCTTTTTTGACCTAAGTTTGAGGATTGCGCTCAAACAAAATGTCCTAGAACAAAATTTTCAAATGTAACTACTAGATTGTGATACAATACACTATTGGGTGAAGTTTGGTTGACTTCTGCGCAGCGGTTTGGGAGTTAACATCAAAATTACATTTCTCGGCCATATCGCATAGATCTCACTGTGAAAAGGCTTAAATGACTTTTTTAATTAAGTTTGATGATTGCGCTCAAACAAAATTTCCTAGAACAAAATTTTCAAATGTAACTACTAGATTGTGATACAATACACTATTGGGTGAAGTTTGGTTGACTTCTGCGCAGCGGTTTGGGAGTTAACATCAAAATTACATTTCTCGGCCATATCGCATAGATCTCACTGTGAAAAGGCTTAAATGACTTATTTAATTAAGTTTGATGATTGCGTTCAAACAAAATGTCCTAGAACAAAATTTTCAAATGTAACTACTAGATTGTGATACAATAAACTATTGGGTGAAGTTTGGTTGACTTCTGCGCAGCGGTTTGGGAGTTAACATCAAAATTACATTTCTCGCCATATCGCATAGATCTCACTGTGAAAAGGCTTAAATGGCTTTTTTGACCTAAGTTTAAAGATTGCGCTCAAACCAAATGTCCTAGAACGAAATTTTCAAATGTAACTACTAGAATGTGATACAATACACTATTGGGTGAAGTTTGGTTGACTTCTGCGCAGCGGTTTGGGAGTTAACATCAAAATTACATTTCTCGGCCATATCGCATAGATCTCACTGTGAAAAGGCTTAAATGGCTTTTTTAACCTAAGTTTGAGGATTACGCTCAAATCAAATGTCCTAGAACCAAATTTCCACATGTAACTACTAGATTGTGATACAATACACTAATGGGTGAAGTTTGGTTGACTTCTGCGCAGCGGTTTTGGAGTGAACATCAAAATTACATTTCTCGGCCATATCGCATAGATCTCACTGTGAAAAGGCTTAAATGGCTTTTTGACCTAAAGTTTGAGGATTGCGCTCAAATCAAATGTCCTATAACCAAATTTCCACATGTAACTACTAGATTGTGATACAATACACTAATGGGTGAAGTTTGGTTGACTTCTGCGCAGCGGTTTGGGAGTGAACATCAAAATTACATTTCTCGGCCATATCGCATAGATCTCACTGTGAAAAGG
Source organism: Corythoichthys intestinalis (assembly GCF_030265065.1). Lineage (NCBI taxonomy): Eukaryota > Metazoa > Chordata > Actinopteri > Syngnathiformes > Syngnathidae > Corythoichthys > Corythoichthys intestinalis. The sequence goes on from NC_080396.1 coordinate 78,361,974, forward strand.
CTTAAATGACTTTTTTAATTAAGTTTGATGATTGCGCTCAAACAAAATTTCCTAGAACAAAATTTTCAAATGTAACTACTAGATTGTGATACAATACACTATTGGGTGAAGTTTGGTTGACTTCTGCGCAGCGGTTTGGGAGTTAACATCAAAATTACATTTCTCGGCCATATCACATAGATCTCACTGTGAAAAGGCTTAAATGACTTTTTTAATTAAGTTTGATGATTGCGTTCAAACAAAATGTCCTAGAACAAAATTTTCAAATGTAACTACTAGATTGTGATACAATACACTATTGGGTGAAGTTTGGTTGACTTCTGCGCAGCGGTTTGGGAGTTAACATCAAAATTACATTTCTCGGCCATATCGCATAGATCTCACTGTGAAAAGGCTTAAATGGCTTTTTTGACCTAAGTTTGAGGTTTGCGCTCAAATCAAATGTCCTAGAACCAAATTTCCACATGTAACTACTAGATTGTGATACAATACACTAATGGGTGAAGTTTGGTTGACTTCTGCGCAGCGGTTTGGGAGTTAACATCAAAATTACATTTCTCGGCCATATCGCATAGATCTCACTGTGAAAAGGCTTAAATGGCTTTTTTGACCTAAGTTTGAGGATTGCGCTCAAATCAAATGTCCTAGAACCAAATTTCCACATGTAACTACTAGATTGTGATACAATACACTAATGGGTGAAGTTTGGTTGACTTCTGCGCAGCGGTTTGGGAGTTAACATCAAAATTACATTTCTCGGCCATATCGCATAGATCTCACTGTGAAAAGGCTTAAATGGCTTTTTTGACCTAAGTTTGAGGATTGCGCTCAAACAAAATGTCCTAGAACAAAATTTTCAAATGTAACTACTAGATTGTGATACAATACACTATTGGGTGAAGTTTGGTTGACTTCTGCGCAGCGGTTTGGGAGTTAACATCAAAATTACATTTCTCGGCCATATCGCATAGATCTCACTGTGAAAAGGCTTAAATGACTTTTTTAATTAAGTTTGATGATTGCGCTCAAACAAAATTTCCTAGAACAAAATTTTCAAATGTAACTACTAGATTGTGATACAATACACTATTGGGTGAAGTTTGGTTGACTTCTGCGCAGCGGTTTGGGAGTTAACATCAAAATTACATTTCTCGGCCATATCGCATAGATCTCACTGTGAAAAGGCTTAAATGACTTATTTAATTAAGTTTGATGATTGCGTTCAAACAAAATGTCCTAGAACAAAATTTTCAAATGTAACTACTAGATTGTGATACAATAAACTATTGGGTGAAGTTTGGTTGACTTCTGCGCAGCGGTTTGGGAGTTAACATCAAAATTACATTTCTCGCCATATCGCATAGATCTCACTGTGAAAAGGCTTAAATGGCTTTTTTGACATAAGTTTAAAGATTGCGCTCAAACCAAATGTCCTAGAACGAAATTTTCAAATGTAACTACTAGAATGTGATACAATACACTATTGGGTGAAGTTTGGTTGACTTCTGCGCAGCGGTTTGGGAGTTAACATCAAAATTACATTTCTCGGCCATATCGCATAGATCTCACTGTGAAAAGGCTTAAATGGCTTTTTTAACCTAAGTTTGAGGATTACGCTCAAATCAAATGTCCTAGAACCAAATTTCCACATGTAACTACTAGATTGTGATACAATACACTAATGGGTGAAGTTTGGTTGACTTCTGCGCAGCGGTTTTGGAGTGAACATCAAAATTACATTTCTCGGCCATATCGCATAGATCTCACTGTGAAAAGGCTTAAATGGCTTTTTGACCTAAAGTTTGAGGATTGCGCTCAAATCAAATGTCCTATAACCAAATTTCCACATGTAACTACTAGATTGTGATACAATACACTAATGGGTGAAGTTTGGTTGACTTCTGCGCAGCGGTTTGGGAGTGAACATCAAAATTACATTTCTCGGCCATATCGCATAGATCTCACTGTGAAAAGGCTTAAATGACTTTTTTAATTAAGTTTGATGATTGCGCTCAAACAAAATTTCCTAGAACAAAATTTTCAAATGTAACTACTAGATTGTGATACAATACACTATTGGGTGAAGTTTGGTTGACTTCTGCGCAGCGGTTTGGGAGTTAACATCAAAATTACATTTCTCGGCCATATCACATAGATCTCACTGTGAAAAGGCTTAAATGACTTTTTTAATTAAGTTTGATGATTGCGTTCAAACAAAATGTCCTAGAACAAAATTTTCAAATGTAACTACTAGATTGTGATACAATACACTATTGGGTGAAGTTTGGTTGACTTCTGCGCAGCGGTTTGGGAGTTAACATCAAAATTACATTTCTCGGCCATATCGCATAGATCTCACTGTGAAAAGGCTTAAATGGCTTTTTTGACCTAAGTTTGAGGTTTGCGCTCAAATCAAATGTCCTAGAACCAAATTTCCACATGTAACTACTAGATTGTGATACAATACACTAATGGGTGAAGTTTGGTTGACTTCTGCGCAGCGGTTTGGGAGTTAACATCAAAATTACATTTCTCGGCCATATCGCATAGATCTCACTGTGAAAAGGCTTAATTGGCTTTTTTGACCTAAGTTTGAGGATTGCGCTCAAATCAAATGTCCTAGAACCAAATTTCCACATGTAACTACTAGATTGTGATACAATACACTAATGGGTGAAGTTTGGTTGACTTCTGCGCAGCGGTTTGGGAGTTAACATCAAAATTACATTTCTCGGCCATATCGCATAGATCTCACTGTGAAAAGGCTTAAATGACTTTTTTAATTAAGTTTGATGATTGCGCTCAAACAAAATGTCCTAGAACAAAATTTTCAAATGTAACTACTAGATTGTGATACAATACACTAATGGGTGAAGTTTGGTTGACTTCTGCGCAGCGGTTTGGGAGTTAACATCAAAATTACATTTCTCGGCCATATCGCATAGATCTCACTGTGAAAAGGCTTAAATGACTTTTTTAATTAAGTTTGATGATTGCGCTCAAACAAAATGTCCTAGAACAAAATTTTCAAATGTAACTACTAGATTGTGATACAATACACTATTGGGTGAAGTTTGGTTGACTTCTGCGCAGCGGTTTGGGAGTTAACATCAAAATTACATTTCTCGGCCATATCGCATAGATCTCACTGTGAAAAGGCTTAAATGGCTTTTTTGACCTAAGTTTGAGGATTGCGCTCAAATCAAATGTCCAATAACCAAATTTCCACATGTAACTACTAGATTGTGATACAATACACTAATGGGTGAAGTTTGGTTTACTTCTGCGCAGCGGTTTGGGAGTTAACATCAAAATTACATTTCTCGGCCATTTCGCATAGTTTTCACTGTGAAAAGGCTTAAATGGCTTTTTTGACCTAAGTTTAATAATTGGGCTCAAACCAAATGTCCTAGAACAAAATTTTCAAATGTAACTACTAGAATGTGATACAATACACTATTGGGTGAAGTTTGGTTGACTTCTGCGCAGCGGTTTGGGAGTTAACATCAAAATTACATTTCTCGGCCATATTGCATAGATCTCACTGTGAAAAGGCTTAAATGGCTTTTTTGGACCTAAGTTTGAGGATTGCGCTCAAATCAAATGTCCTAGAACCAAATTTCCACATGTAACTACTAGATTGTGATACAATACACTAATGGGTGAAGTTTGGTTGACTTCTGCGCAGCGGTTTGGGAGTGAACATCAAAATTACATTTCTCGGCCATATCGCATAGATCTCACTGTGAAAAGGCTTAAATGGCTTTTTTGACCTAAGTTTGAGGATTGCGCTCAAATCAAATGTCCTAGAACCAAATTTCCAAATGTAACTACTAGATTGTGATACAATACACTATTGGGTGAAGTTTGGTTGACTTCTGCGCAGCGGTTTGGGAGTTAACATCAAAATTACATTTCTCGGCCATATCGCATAGATCTCACTGTGAAAAGGCTTAAATGACTTTTTTAATTAAGTTTGATGATTGCGTTCAAACAAAATGTCCTAGAACAAAATTTTCAAATGTAACTACTAGATTGTGATACAATACACTAATGGGTGAAGTTTGGTTGACTTCTGCGCAGCGGTTTGGGAGTTAACATCAAAATTACATTTCTCGGCCATATCGCATAGATCTCACTGTGAAAAGGCTTAAATGACTTTTTTAATTAAGTTTGATGATTGCGCTCAAACAAAATGTCCTAGAACAAAATTTTCAAATGTAACTACTAGATTGTGATACAATACACTATTGGGTGTAGTTTGGTTGACTTCTGCGCAGCGGTTTGGGAGTTAACATCAAAATTACATTTCTCGGCCATATCGCATAGATCTCACTGTGAAAAGGCTTAAATGGCTTTTTTGACCTAAGTTTGAGGATTGCGCTCAAATCAAATGTCCTAGAACCAAATTTCCACATGTAACTACTAGATTGTGATACAATACACTAATGGGTGAAGTTTGGTTTACTTCTGCGCAGCGGTTTGGGAGTTAACATCAAAATTACATTTCTCGGCCATATCGCATAGATCTCACTGTGAAAAGGCTTAAATGGCTTTTTTGACCTAAGTTTAATAATTGGGCTCAAACCAAATGTCCTAGAACGAAATTTTCAAATGTAACTACTAGAATGTGATACAATACACTATTGGGTGAAGTTTGGTTGACTTCTGCGCAGCGGTTTGGGAGTTAACATCAAAATTACATTTCTCGGCCATATCGCATAGATCTCACTGTGAAAAGGCTTAAATGGCTTTTTTGACCTAAGTTTGAGGATTGCGCTCAAACAAAATGTCCTAGAACAAAATTTTCAAATGTAACTACTAGATTGTGATACAATACACTATTGGGTGAAGTTTGGTTGACTTCTGCGCAGCGGTTTGGGAGTTAACATCAAAATTACATTTCTCGGCCATATCGCATAGATCTCACTGTGAAAAGGCTTAAATGACTTTTTTAATTAAGTTTGATGATTGCGCTCAAACAAAATTTCCTAGAACAAAATTTTCAAATGTAACTACTAGATTGTGATACAATACACTATTGGGTGAAGTTTGGTTGACTTCTGCGCAGCGGTTTGGGAGTTAACATCAAAATTACATTTCTCGGCCATATCGCATAGATCTCACTGTGAAAAGGCTTAAATGACTTATTTAATTAAGTTTGATGATTGCGTTCAAACAAAATGTCCTAGAACAAAATTTTCAAATGTAACTACTAGATTGTGATACAATAAACTATTGGGTGAAGTTTGGTTGACTTCTGCGCAGCGGTTTGGGAGTTAACATCAAAATTACATTTCTCGCCATATCGCATAGATCTCACTGTGAAAAGGCTTAAATGGCTTTTTTGACCTAAGTTTAAAGATTGCGCTCAAACCAAATGTCCTAGAACGAAATTTTCAAATGTAACTACTAGAATGTGATACAATACACTATTGGGTGAAGTTTGGTTGACTTCTGCGCAGCGGTTTGGGAGTTAACATCAAAATTACATTTCTCGGCCATATCGCATAGATCTCACTGTGAAAAGGCTTAAATGGCTTTTTTAACCTAAGTTTGAGGATTACGCTCAAATCAAATGTCCTAGAACCAAATTTCCACATGTAACTACTAGATTGTGATACAATACACTAATGGGTGAAGTTTGGTTGACTTCTGCGCAGCGGTTTTGGAGTGAACATCAAAATTACATTTCTCGGCCATATCGCATAGATCTCACTGTGAAAAGGCTTAAATGGCTTTTTGACCTAAAGTTTGAGGATTGCGCTCAAATCAAATGTCCTATAACCAAATTTCCACATGTAACTACTAGATTGTGATACAATACACTAATGGGTGAAGTTTGGTTGACTTCTGCGCAGCGGTTTGGGAGTGAACATCAAAATTACATTTCTCGGCCATATCGCATAGATCTCACTGTGAAAAGGCTTAAATGGCTTTTTTGACCTAAGTTTGAGGATTGCGCTCAAACAAAATGTCCTAGAACAAAATTTTCAAATGTAACTACTAGATTGTGATACAATACACTATTGGGTGAAGTTTGGTTGACTTCTGCGCAGCGGTTTGGGAGTTAACATCAAAATTACATTTCTCGGCCATATCGCATAGATCTCACTGTGAAAAGGCTTAAATGACTTTTTTAATTAAGTTTGATGATTGCGCTCAAACAAAATTTCCTAGAACAAAATTTTCAAATGTAACTACTAGATTGTGATACAATACACTATTGGGTGAAGTTTGGTTGACTTCTGCGCAGCGGTTTGGGAGTTAACATCAAAATTACATTTCTCGGCCATATCGCATAGATCTCACTGTGAAAAGGCTTAAATGACTTATTTAATTAAGTTTAAAGATTGCGCTCAAACCAAATGTCCTAGAACGAAATTTTCAAATGTAACTACTAGAATGTGATACAATACACTATTGGGTGAAGTTTGGTTGACTTCTGCGCAGCGGTTTGGGAGTTAACATCAAAATTACATTTCTCGGCCATATCGCATAGATCTCACTGTGAAAAGGCTTAAATGGCTTTTTTAACCTAAGTTTGAGGATTACGCTCAAATCAAATGTCCTAGAACCAAATTTCCACATGTAACTACTAGATTGTGATACAATACACTAATGGGTGAAGTTTGGTTGACTTCTGCGCAGCGGTTTTGGAGTGAACATCAAAATTACATTTCTCGGCCATATCGCATAGATCTCACTGTGAAAAGGCTTAAATGGCTTTTTGACCTAAAGTTTGAGGATTGCGCTCAAATCAAATGTCCTATAACCAAATTTCCACATGTAACTACTAGATTGTGATACAATACACTAATGGGTGAAGTTTGGTTGACTTCTGCGCAGCGGTTTGGGAGTGAAAATCAAAATTACATTTCTCGGCCATATCGCATAGATCTCACTGTGAAAAGGCTTAAATGACTTTTTTAATTAAGTTTGATGATTGCGCTCAAACAAAATTTCCTAGAACAAAATTTTCAAATGTAACTACTAGATTGTGATACAATACACTATTGGGTGAAGTTTGGTTGACTTCTGCGCAGCGGTTTGGGAGTTAACATCAAAATTACATTTCTCGGCCATATCACATAGATCTCACTGTGAAAAGGCTTAAATGACTTTTTTAATTAAGTTTGATGATTGCGTTCAAACAAAATGTCCTAGAACAAAATTTTCAAATGTAACTACTAGATTGTGATACAATACACTATTGGGTGAAGTTTGGTTGACTTCTGCGCAGCGGTTTGGGAGTTAACATCAAAATTACATTTCTCGGCCATATCGCATAGATCTCACTGTGAAAAGGCTTAAATGGCTTTTTTGACCTAAGTTTGAGGTTTGCGCTCAAATCAAATGTCCTAGAACCAAATTTCCACATGTAACTACTAGATTGTGATACAATACACTAATGGGTGAAGTTTGGTTGACTTCTGCGCAGCGGTTTGGGAGTTAACATCAAAATTACATTTCTCGGCCATATCGCATAGATCTCACTGTGAAAAGGCTTAAATGGCTTTTTTGACCTAAGTTTGAGGATTGCGCTCAAATCAAATGTCCTAGAACCAAATTTCCACATGTAACTACTAGATTGTGATACAATACACTAATGGGTGAAGTTTGGTTGACTTCTGCGCAGCGGTTTGGGAGTTAACATCAAAATTACATTTCTCGGCCATATCGCATAGATCTCACTGTGAAAAGGCTTAAATGACTTTTTTAATTAAGTTTGATGATTGCGCTCAAACAAAATGTCCTAGAACAAAATTTTCAAATGTAACTACTAGATTGTGATACAATACACTAATGGGTGAAGTTTGGTTGACTTCTGCGCAGCGGTTTGGGAGTTAACATCAAAATTACATTTCTCGGCCATATCGCATAGATCTCACTGTGAAAAGGCTTAAATGACTTTTTTAATTAAGTTTGATGATTGCGCTCAAACAAAATGTCCTAGAACAAAATTTTCAAATGTAACTACTAGATTGTGATACAATACACTATTGGGTGAAGTTTGGTTGACTTCTGCGCAGCGGTTTGGGAGTTAACATCAAAATTACATTTCTCGGCCATATCGCATAGATCTCACTGTGAAAAGGCTTAAATGGCTTTTTTGACCTAAGTTTGAGGATTGCGCTCAAATCAAATGTCCAATAACCAAATTTCCACATGTAACTACTAGATTGTGATACAATACACTAATGGGTGAAGTTTGGTTTACTTCTGCGCAGCGGTTTGGGAGTTAACATCAAAATTACATTTCTCGGCCATTTCGCATAGTTTTCACTGTGAAAAGGCTTAAATGGCTTTTTTGACCTAAGTTTAATAATTGGGCTCAAACCAAATGTCCTAGAACAAAATTTTCAAATGTAACTACTAGAATGTGATACAATACACTATTGGGTGAAGTTTGGTTGACTTCTGCGCAGCGGTTTGGGAGTTAACATCAAAATTACATTTCTCGGCCATATTGCATAGATCTCACTGTGAAAAGGCTTAAATGGCTTTTTTGGACCTAAGTTTGAGGATTGCGCTCAAATCAAATGTCCTAGAACCAAATTTCCACATGTAACTACTAGATTGTGATACAATACACTAATGGGTGAAGTTTGGTTGACTTCTGCGCAGCGGTTTGGGAGTGAACATCAAAATTACATTTCTCGGCCATATCGCATAGATCTCACTGTGAAAAGGCTTAAATGACTTTTTTAATTAAGTTTGATGATTGCTCTCAAACAAAATTTCCTAGAACAAAATTTTCAAATGTAACTACTAGATTGTGATACAATACACTATTGGGTGAAGTTTGGTTGACTTCTGCGCAGCGGTTTGGGAGTTAACATCAAAATTACATTTCTCGGCCATATCGCATAGATCTCACTGTGAAAAGGCTTAAATGACTTTTTTAATTAAGTTTGATGATTGCGTTCAAACAAAATGTCCTAGAACAAAATTTTCAAATGTAACTACTAGATTGTGATACAATACACTATTGGGTGAAGTTTGGTTGACTTCTGCGCAGCGGTTTGGGAGTTAACATCAAAATTACATTTCTCGGCCATAACGCATAGATCTCACTGTGAAAAGGCTTAAATGGCTTTTTTGACCTAAGTTTGAGGATTGCGCTCAAATCAAATGTCCAATAACCAAATTTCCACATGTAACTACTAGATTGTGATACAATACACTAATGGGTGAAGTTTGGTTGACTTCTGCGCAGCGGTTTGGGAGTTAACATCAAAATTACATTTCTCGGCCATATCGCATAGATCTCACTGTGAAAAGGCTTAAATGACTTTTTTAATTAAGTTTGATGATTGCGTTCAAACAAAATGTCCTAGAACAAAATTTTCAAATGTATCTACTAGGTTGTGATACAATACACTATTGGGTGAAGTTTGGTTGACTTCTGCGCAGCGGTTTGGGAGTTAACATCAAAATTACATTTCTCGGCCATATCGCATAGATCTCACTGTGAAAAGGCTTAAATGACTTTTTAAATTAAGTTTGATGATTGCGTTCAAACAAAATGTCCTAGAACAAAATTTTCAAATGTAACTACTAGATTGTGATACAATACACTATTGGGTGAAGTTTGGTTGACTTCTGCGCAGCGGTTTGGGAGTTAACATCAAAATTACATTTCTCGGCCATATCGCATAGATCTCACTGTGAAAAGGCTTAAATGGCTTTTTTGACCTAAGTTTGAGGATTGCGCTCAAATCAAATGTCCTAGAACCAAATTTCCACATGTAACTACTAGATTGTGATACAATACACTAATGGGTGAAGTTTGGTTGACTTCTGCGCAGCGGTTTGGGAGTTAACATCAAAACTACATTTCTCGGCCATATCGCATAGATCTCACTGTGAAAAGGCTTAAATGACTTTTTTAATTAAGTTTGATGATTGCGCTCAAACAAAATTTCCTAGAACAAAATTTTCAAATGTAACTACTAGATTGTGATACAATACACTATTGGGTGAAGTTTGGTTGACTTCTGCGCAGCGGTTTGGGAGTTAACATCAAAATTACATTTCTCGGCCATATCGCATAGATCTCACTGTGAAAAGGCTTAAATGACTTTTTTAATTAAGTTTGATGATTGCGTTCAAACAAAATGTCCTAGAACAAAATTTTCAAATGTAACTACTAGATTGTGATACAATACACTATTGGGTGAAGTTTGGTTGACTTCTGCGCAGCGGTTTGGGAGTTAACATCAAAATTACATTTCTCGGCCATATCGCATAGATCTCACTGTGAAAAGGCTTAAATGAATTTTTTGACCTAAGTTTAAAGATTGCGCTCAAACCAAATGTCCTAGAACGAAATTTTCAAATGTAACTACTAGAATGTGATACAATACACTATTGGGTGAAGTTTGGTTGACTTCTGCGCAGCGGTTTGGGAGTTAACATCAAAATTACATTTCTCGGCCATATCGCATAGATCTCACTGTGAAAAGGCTTAAATGGCTTTTTTGACCTAAGTTTGAGGATTGCGCTCAAATCAAATGTCCTAGAACCAAATTTCCACATGTAACTACTAGATTGTGATACAATACACTAATGGGTGAAGTTTGGTTGACTTCTGCGCAGCGGTTTGGGAGTTAACATCAAAATTACATTTCTCGGCCATATCGCATAGATCTCACTGTGAAAAGGCTTAAATGACTTTTTTAATTAAGTTTGATGATTGCGCTCAAACAAAATGTCCTAGAACAAAATTTTCAAATGTAACTACTAGATTGTGATACAATACACTAATGGGTGAAGTTTGGTTGACTTCTGCGCAGCGGTTTGGGAGTTAACATCAAAATTACATTTCTCGGCCATATCGCATAGATCTCACTGTGAAAAGGCTTAAATGACTTTTTTAATTAAGTTTGATGATTGCGCTCAAACAAAATGTCCTAGAACAAAATTTTCAAATGTAACTACTAGATTGTGATACAATACACTATTGGGTGTAGTTTGGTTGACTTCTGCGCAGCGGTTTGGGAGTTAACATCAAAATTACATTTCTCGGCCATATCGCATAGATCTCACTGTGAAAAGGCTTAAATGGCTTTTTTGACCTAAGTTTGAGGATTGCGCTCAAACAAAATGTCCTAGAACCAAATTTTCAAATGTAACTACTAGATTGTGATACAATAAACTATTGGGTGAAGTTTGGTTGACTTCTGCGCAGCGGTTTGGGAGTTAACATCAAAATTACATTTCTCGGCCATATCGCATAGATCTCACTGTGAAAAGGCTTAAATGGCTTTTTTGACCTAAGTTTAAAGATTGCGCTCAAACCAAATGTCCTAGAACGAAATTTTCAAATGTAACTACTAGAATGTGATACAATACACTATTGGGTGAAGTTTGGTTGACTTCTGCGCAGCGGTTTGGGAGTTAACATCAAAATTACATTTCTCGGCCATATCGCATAGATCTCACTGTGAAAAGGCTTAAATGGCTTTTTTAACCTAAGTTTGAGGATTACGCTCAAATCAAATGTCCTAGAACCAAATTTCCACATGTAACTACTAGATTGTGATACAATACACTAATGGGTGAAGTTTGGTTGACTTCTGCGCAGCGGTTTGGGAGTTAACATCAAAATTACATTTCTCGGCCATATCGCATAGATCTCACTGTGAAAAGGCTTAAATGGCTTTTTGACCTAAGTTTGAGGATTGCGCTCAAATCAAATGTCCTATAACCAAATTTCCACATGTAACTACTAGATTGTGATACAATACACTAATGGGTGAAGTTTGGTTGACTTCTGCGCAGCGGTTTGGGAGTGAACATCAAAATTACATTTCTCGGCCATATCGCATAGATCTCACTGTGAAAAGGCTTAAATGACTTTTTTAATTAAGTTTGATGATTGCGCTCAAACAAAATTTTCTAGAACAAAATTTTCAAATGTAACTACTAGATTGTGATACAATACACTATTGGGTGAAGTTTGGTTGACTTCTGCGCAGCGGTTTGGGAGTTAACATCAAAATTACATTTCTCGGCCATATCGCATAGATCTCACTGTGAAAAGGCTTAAATGACTTTTTTAATTAAGTTTGATGATTGCGTTCAAACAAAATGTCCTAGAACAAAAATTTCAAATGTAACTACTAGATTGTGATACAATACACTATTGGGTGAAGTTTGGTTGACTTCTGCGCAGCGGTTTGGGAGTTAACATCAAAATTACATTTCTCGGCCATATCGCATAGATCTCACTGTGAAAAGGCTTAAATGACTTTTTTGACCTAAGTTTAAAGATTGCGCTCAAACCAAATGTCCTAGAACGAAATTTTCAAATGTAACTACTAGAATGTGATACAATACACTATTGGGTGAAGTTTGGTTGACTTCTGCGCAGCGGTTTGGGAGTTAACATCAAAATTACATTTCTCGGCCATATCGCATAGATCTCACTGTGAAAAGGCTTAAATGGCTTTTTTGACCTAAGTTTGAGGATTGCGCTCAAATCAAATGTCCTAGAACCAAATTTCCACATGTAACTACTAGATTGTGATACAATACACTAATGGGTGAAGTTTGGTTGACTTCTGCGCAGCGGTTTGGGAGTTAACATCAAAATTACATTTCTCGGCCATATCGCATAGATCTCACTGTGAAAAGGCTTAAATGACTTTTTTAATTAAGTTTGATGATTGCGCTCAAACAAAATGTCCTAGAACAAAATTTTCAAATGTAACTACTAGATTGTGATACAATACACTAATGGGTGAAGTTTGGTTGACTTCTGCGCAGCGGTTTGGGAGTTAACATCAAAATTACATTTCTCGGCCATATCGCATAGATCTCACTGTGAAAAGGCTTAAATGACTTTTTTAATTAAGTTTGATGATTACGCTCAAACAAAATGTCCTAGAACAAAATTTTCAAATGTAACTACTAGATTGTGATACAATACACTATTGGGTGTAGTTTGGTTGACTTCTGCGCAGCGGTTTGGGAGTTAACATCAAAATTACATTTCTCGGCCATATCGCATAGATCTCACTGTGAAAAGGCTTAAATGGCTTTTTTGACCTAAGTTTGAGGATTGCGCTCAAATCAAATGTCCTAGAACCAAATTTCCACATGTAACTACTAGATTGTGATACAATACACTAATGGGTGAAGTTTGGTTTACTTCTGCGCAGCGGTTTGGGAGTTAACATCAAAATTACATTTCTCGGCCATATTGCATAGATCTCACTGTGAAAAGGCTTAAATGACTTTTTTAATTAAGTTTGATGATTGCGCTCAAACAAAATTTCCTAGAACAAAATTTTCAAATGTAACTACTAGATTGTGATACAATACACTATTGGGTGAAGTTTGGTTGACTTCTGCGCAAAGGTTTGGGAGTTAACATCAAAATTACATTTCTCGGCCATATCGCATAGATCTCACTGTGAAAAGGCTTAAATGACTTTTTTAATTAAGTTTGATGATTGCGTTCAAACAAAATGTCCTAGAACAAAATTTTCAAATGTAACTACTAGATTGTGATACAATAAACTATGGGGTGAAGTTTGGTTGACTTCTGCGCAGCGGTTTGGGAGTTAACATCAAAATTACATTTCTCGGCCATATCGCATAGATCTCACTGTGAAAAGGCTTAAATGGCTTTTTTGACCTAAGTTTAAAGATTGCGCTCAAACCAAATGTCCTAGAACGAAATTTTCAAATGTAACTACTAGAATGTGATACAATACACTATTGGGTGAAGTTTGGTTGACTTCTGCGCAGCGGTTTGGGAGTTAACATCAAAATTACATTTCTCGGCCATATCGCATAGATCTCACTGTGAAAAGGCTTAAATGGCTTTTTTAACCTAAGTTTGAGGATTACGCTCAAATCAAATGTCCTAGAACCAAATTTCCACATGTAACTACTAGATTGTGATACAATACACTAATGGGTGAAGTTTGGTTGACTTCTGCGCAGCGGTTTGGGAGTTAACATCAAAATTACATTTCTCGGCCATATCGCATAGATCTCACTGTGAAAAGGCTTAAATGGCTTTTTGACCTAAGTTTGAGGATTGCGCTCAAATCAAATGTCCTATAACTAAATTTCCACATGTAACTACTAGATTGTGATACAATACACTAATGGGTGAAGTTTGGTTGACTTCTGCGCAGCGGTTTGGGAGTGAACATCAAAATTATATTTCTCGGCCATATCGCATAGATCTCACTGTGAAAAGGCTTAAATGACTTTTTTAATTAAGTTTGATGATTGCGCTCAAACAAAATTTTCTAGAACAAAATTTTCAAATGTAACTACTAGATTGTGATACAATACACTATTGGGTGAAGTTTGGTTGACTTCTGCGCAGCGGTTTGGGAGTTAACATCAAAATTACATTTCTCGGCCATATCGCATAGATCTCACTGTGAAAAGGCTTAAATGACTTTTTTAATTAAGTTTGATGATTGCGTTCAAACAAAATGTCCTAGAACAAAATTTTCAAATGTAACTACTAGATTGTGATACAATACACTATTGGGTGAAGTTTGGTTGACTTCTGCGCAGCGGTTTGGGAGTTAACATCAAAATTACATTTCTCGGCCATATCGCATAGATCTCACTGTGAAAAGGCTTAAATGGCTTTTTTGACCTAAGTTTGAGGATTGCGCTCAAATCAAATGTCCTAGAACCAAATTTCCAAATGTAACTACTAGATTGTGATACAATACACTATTGGGTGAAGTTTGGTTGACTTCTGCGCAGCGGTTTGGGAGTTAACATCAAAATTACATTTCTCGGCCATATCGCATAGATCTCACTGTGAAAAGGCTTAAATGACTTTTTTAATTAAGTTTGATGATTGCGTTCAAACAAAATGTCCTAGAACAAAATTTTCAAATGTAACTACTAGATTGTGATACAATACACTATTGGGTGAAGTTTGGTTGACTTCTGCGCAGCGGTTTGGGAGTTAACATCAAAATTACATTTCTCGGCCATATCGCATAGATCTCACTGTGAAAAGGCTTAAATGGCTTTTTTGACCTAAGTTTGAGGATTGCGCTCAAATCAAATGTCCTAGAACCAAATTTCCACATGTAACTACTAGATTGTGATACAATACACTAATGGGTGAAGTTTGGTTTACTTCTGCGCAGCGGTTTGGGAGTTAACATCAAAATTACATTTCTCGGCCATATCGCATAGATCTCACTGTGAAAAGGCTTAAATGGCTTTTTTGACCTAAGTTTAATAATTGCGCTCAAACCAAATGTCCTAGAACGAAATTTTCAAATGTAACTACTAGAATGAGATACAATACACTATTGGGTGAATTTTGGTTGACTTCTGCGCAGCGGTTTGGGAGTTAACATCAAAATTACATTTCTCGGCCATATCGCATACATCTCACTGTGAAAAGGCTTAAATGGCTTTTTTGACCTAAGTTTGAGGATTGCGCTCAAATCAAATGTCCTAGAACCAAATTTCCACATGTAACTACTAGATTGTGATACAATACACTAATGGGTGAAGTTTGGTTGACTTCTGCGCAGCGGTTTGGGAGTGAACATCAAAATTACATTTCTCGGCCATATCGCATAGATCTCACTGTGAAAAGGCTTAAATGACTTTTTTAATTAAGTTTGATGATTGCGCTCAAACAAAATTTCCTAGAACAAAATTTTCAAATGTAACTACTAGATTGTGATACAATACACTATTGGGTGAAGTTTGGTTGACTTCTGCGCAGCGGTTTGGGAGTGAACATCAAAATTACATTTCTCGGCCATATCGCATAGATCTCACTGTGAAAAGGCTTAAATGGCTTTTTTGACCTAAGTTTGAGGATTGCGCTCAAACAAAATGTCCTAGAACAAAATTTTCAAATGTAACTACTAGATTGTGATACAATACACTATTGGGTGAAGTTTGGTTGACTTCTGCGCAGCGGTTTGGGAGTTAACATCAAAATTACATTTCTCGGCCATATCGCATAGATCTCACTGTGAAAAGGCTTAAATGACTTTTTTAATTAAGTTTGATGATTGCGCTCAAACAAAATTTCCTAGAACAAAATTTTCAAATGTAACTACTAGATTGTGATACAATACACTATTGGGTGAAGTTTGGTTGACTTCTGCGCAGCGGTTTGGGAGTTAACATCAAAATTACATTTCTCGGCCATATCGCATAGATCTCACTGTGAAAAGGCTTAAATGACTTTTTTAATTAAGTTTGATGATTGCGTTCAAACAAAATGTCCTAGAACAAAATTTTCAAATGTAACTACTAGATTGTGATACAATAAACTATTGGGTGAAGTTTGGTTGACTTCTGCGCAGCGGTTTGGGAGTTAACATCAAAATTACATTTCTCGGCCATATCGCATAGATCTCACTGTGAAAAGGCTTAAATGGCTTTTTTGACCTAAGTTTAAAGATTGCGCTCAAACCAAATGTCCTAGAACGAAATTTTCAAATGTAACTACTAGAATGTGATACAATACACTATTGGGTGAAGTTTGGTTGACTTCTGCGCAGCGGTTTGGGAGTTAACATCAAAATTACATTTCTCGGCCATATCGCATAGATCTCACTGTGAAAAGGCTTAAATGGCTTTTTTAACCTAAGTTTGAGGATTACGCTCAAATCAAATGTCCTAGAACCAAATTTCCACATGTAACTACTAGATTGTGATACAATAAACTATTGGGTGAAGTTTGGTTGACTTCTGCGCAGCGGTTTGGGAGTTAACATCAAAATTACATTTCTCGGCCATATCGCATAGATCTCACTGTGAAAAGGCTTAAATGGCTTTTTGACCTAAGTTTGAGGATTGCGCTCAAATCAAATGTCCTATAACTAAATTTCCACATGTAACTACTAGATTGTGATACAATACACTAATGGGTGAAGTTTGGTTGACTTCTGCGCAGCGGTTTGGGAGTGAACATCAAAATTATATTTCTCGGCCATATCGCATAGATCTCACTGTGAAAAGGCTTAAATGACTTTTTTAATTAAGTTTGATGATTGCGCTCAAACAAAATTTTCTAGAACAAAATTTTCAAATGTAACTACTAGATTGTGATACAATACACTATTGGGTGAAGTTTGGTTGACTTCTGCGCAGCGGTTTGGGAGTTAACATCAAAATTACATTTCTCGGCCATATCGCATAGATCTCACTGTGAAAAGGCTTAAATGACTTTTTTAATTAAGTTTGATGATTGCGTTCAAACAAAATGTCCTAGAACAAAATTTTCAAATGTAACTACTAGATTGTGATACAATACACTATTGGGTGAAGTTTGGTTGACTTCTGCGCAGCGGTTTGGGAGTTAACATCAAAATTACATTTCTCGGCCATATCGCATAGATCTCACTGTGAAAAGGCTTAAATGGCTTTTTTGACCTAAGTTTGAGGATTGCGCTCAAATCAAATGTCCTAGAACCAAATTTCCAAATGTAACTACTAGATTGTGATACAATACACTATTGGGTGAAGTTTGGTTGACTTCTGCGCAGCGGTTTGGGAGTTAACATCAAAATTACATTTCTCGGCCATATCGCATAGATCTCACTGTGAAAAGGCTTAAATGACTTTTTTAATTAAGTTTGATGATTGCGTTCAAACAAAATGTCCTAGAACAAAATTTTCAAATGTAACTACTAGATTGTGATACAATACACTATTGGGTGAAGTTTGGTTGACTTCTGCGCAGCGGTTTGGGAGTTAACATCAAAATTACATTTCTCGGCCATATCGCATAGATCTCACTGTGAAAAGGCTTAAATGGCTTTTTTGACCTAAGTTTGAGGATTGCGCTCAAATCAAATGTCCTAGAACCAAATTTCCACATGTAACTACTAGATTGTGATACAATACACTAATGGGTGAAGTTTGGTTTACTTCTGCGCAGCGGTTTGGGAGTTAACATCAAAATTACATTTCTCGGCCATATCGCATAGATCTCACTGTGAAAAGGCTTAAATGGCTTTTTTGACCTAAGTTTAATAATTGCGCTCAAACCAAATGTCCTAGAACGAAATTTTCAAATGTAACTACTAGAATGAGATACAATACACTATTGGGTGAATTTTGGTTGACTTCTGCGCAGCGGTTTGGGAGTTAACATCAAAATTACATTTCTCGGCCATATCGCATACATCTCACTGTGAAAAGGCTTAAATGGCTTTTTTGACCTAAGTTTGAGGATTGCGCTCAAATCAAATGTCCTAGAACCAAATTTCCACATGTAACTACTAGATTGTGATACAATACACTAATGGGTGAAGTTTGGTTGACTTCTGCGCAGCGGTTTGGGAGTGAACATCAAAATTACATTTCTCGGCCATATCGCATAGATCTCACTGTGAAAAGGCTTAAATGACTTTTTTAATTAAGTTTGATGATTGCGCTCAAACAAAATTTCCTAGAACAAAATTTTCAAATGTAACTACTAGATTGTGATACAATACACTATTGGGTGAAGTTTGGTTGACTTCTGCGCAGCGGTTTGGGAGTGAACATCAAAATTACATTTCTCGGCCATATCGCATAGATCTCACTGTGAAAAGGCTTAAATGGCTTTTTTGACCTAAGTTTGAGGATTGCGCTCAAACAAAATGTCCTAGAACAAAATTTTCAAATGTAACTACTAGATTGTGATACAATACACTATTGGGTGAAGTTTGGTTGACTTCTGCGCAGCGGTTTGGGAGTTAACATCAAAATTACATTTCTCGGCCATATCGCATAGATCTCACTGTGAAAAGGCTTAAATGACTTTTTTAATTAAGTTTGATGATTGCGCTCAAACAAAATTTCCTAGAACAAAATTTTCAAATGTAACTACTAGATTGTGATACAATACACTATTGGGTGAAGTTTGGTTGACTTCTGCGCAGCGGTTTGGGAGTTAACATCAAAATTACATTTCTCGGCCATATCGCATAGATCTCACTGTGAAAAGGCTTAAATGACTTTTTTAATTAAGTTTGATGATTGCGTTCAAACAAAATGTCCTAGAACAAAATTTTCAAATGTAACTACTAGATTGTGATACAATAAACTATTGGGTGAAGTTTGGTTGACTTCTGCGCAGCGGTTTGGGAGTTAACATCAAAATTACATTTCTCGGCCATATCGCATAGATCTCACTGTGAAAAGGCTTAAATGGCTTTTTTGACCTAAGTTTAAAGATTGCGCTCAAACCAAATGTCCTAGAACGAAATTTTCAAATGTAACTACTAGAATGTGATACAATACACTATTGGGTGAAGTTTGGTTGACTTCTGCGCAGCGGTTTGGGAGTTAACATCAAAATTACATTTCTCGGCCATATCGCATAGATCTCACTGTGAAAAGGCTTAAATGGCTTTTTTAACCTAAGTTTGAGGATTACGCTCAAATCAAATGTCCTAGAACCAAATTTCCACATGTAACTACTAGATTGTGATACAATAAACTATTGGGTGAAGTTTGGTTGACTTCTGCGCAGCGGTTTGGGAGTTAACATCAAAATTACATTTCTCGGCCATATCGCATAGATCTCACTGTGAAAAGGCTTAAATGGCTTTTTTGACCTAAGTTTTAGGATTGCGCTCAAATCAAATGTCCTAGAACCAAATTTCCACATGTAACTACTAATTTGTGATACAATACACTAATGGGTGAAGTTTGGTTTACTTCTGCGCAGCGGTTTGGGAGTTAACATCAAAATTACATTTCTCGGCCATATCGCATAGATCTCACTGTGAAAAGGCTTAAATGGCTTTTTTGACCTAAGTTTAATAATTGCGCTCAAACCAAATGTCCTAGAACGAAATTTTCAAATGTAACTACTAGAATGTGATACAATACACTATTGGGTGAAGTTTGGTTGACTTCTGCGCAGCGGTTTGGGAGTTAACATCAAAATTACATTTCTCGGCCATATCGCATAGATCTCACTGTGAAAAGGCTTAAATGGCTTTTTTGACCTAAGTTTGAGGATTGCGCTCAAATCAAATGTCCTAGAACCAAATTTCCACATGTAACTACTAGATTGTGATACAATACACTAATGGGTGAAGTTTGGTTTACTTCTGCGCAGCGGTTTGGGAGTTAACATCAAAATTACATTTCTCGGCCATATCGCATAGTTTTCACTGTGAAAAGGCTTAAATGGCTTTTTTGACCTAAGTTTAATAATTGGGCTCAAACCAAATGTCCTAGAACAAAATTTTCAAATGTAACTACTAGAATGTGATACAATACACTATTGGGTGAAGTTTGGTTGACTTCTGCGCAGCGGTTTGGGAGTTAACATCAAAATTACATTTCTCGGCCATATCGCATAGATCTCACTGTGAAAAGGCTTAAATGGCTTTTTTGGACCTAAGTTTGAGGATTGCGCTCAAATCAAATGTCCTAGAACCAAATTTCCACGTGTAACTACTAGATTGTGATACAATACACTAATGGGTGAAGTTTGGTTGACTTCTGCGCAGCGGTTTGGGAGTGAACATCAAAATTACATTTCTCGGCCATATCGCATAGATCTCACTGTGAAAAGGCTTAAATGACTTTTTTAATTAAGTTTGATGATTGCGCTCAAACAAAATTTCCTAGAACAAAATTTTCAAATGTAACTACTAGATTGTGATACAATACACTATTGGGTGAAATTTGGTTGACTTCTGCGCAGCGGTTTGGGAGTTAACATCAAAATTACATTTCTCGGCCATATCGCATAGATCTCACTGTGAAAAGGCTTAAATGACTTTTTTAATTAAGTTTGATGATTGCGTTCAAACAAAATGTCCTAGAACAAAATTTTCAAATGTAACTACTAGATTGTGATACAATACACTATTGGGTGAAGTTTGGTTGACTTCTGCGCAGCGGTTTGGGAGTTAACATCAAAATTACATTTCTCGGCCATATCGCATAGATCTCACTGTGAAAAGGCTTAAATGGCTTTTTTGACCTAAGTTTGAGGATTGCGCTCAAATCAAATGTCCAATAACCAAATTTCCACATGTAACTACTAGATTGTGATACAATACACTAATGGGTGAAGTTTGGTTGACTTCTGCGCAGCGGTTTGGGAGTTAACATCAAAATTACATTTCTCGGCCATATCGCATAGATCTCACTGTGAAAAGGCTTAAATGACTTTTTTAATTAAGTTTGATGATTGCGTTCAAACAAAATGTCCTAGAACAAAATTTTCAAATGTAACTACTAGATTGTGATACAATACACTATTGGGTGAAGTTTGGTTGACTTCTGCGCAGCGGTTTGGGAGTTAACATCAAAATTACATTTCTCGGCCATATCGCATAGATCTCACTGTGAAAAGGCTTAAATGAGTTTTTAAATTAAGTTTGATGATTGCGTTCAAACAAAATGTCCTAGAACAAAATTTTCAAATGTAACTACTAGATTGTGATACAATACACTATTGGGTGAAGTTTGGTTGACTTCTGCTCAGCGGTTTGGGAGTTAACATCAAAATTACATTTCTCGGCCATATCGCATAGATCTCACTGTGAAAAGGCTTAAATGGCTTTTTTGACCTACGTTTGAGGATTGCGCTCAAATCAAATGTCCTAGAACCAAATTTCCACATGTAACTACTAGATTGTGATACAATACACTAATGGGTGAAGTTTGGTTGACTTCTGCGCAGCGGTTTGGGAGTTAACATCAAAATTACATTTCACGGCCATATCGCATAGATCTCACTGTGAAAAGGCTTAAATGACTTTTTTAATTAAGTTTGATGATTGCGTTCAAACAAAATGTCCTAGAACAAAATTTTCAAATGTAACTACTAGATTGTGATACAATACACTATTTGGTGAAGTTTAGTTGACTTCTGCGCAGCGGTTTGGGAGTTAACATCAAAATTACATTTCTCGGCCATATCGCATAGATCTCACTGTGAAAAGGCTTAAATGGCTTTTTTGACCTAAGTTTGAGGATTGCGCTCAAATCAAATGTCCTAGAACCAAATTTCCAAATGTAACTACTAGATTGTGATACAATACACTATTGGGTGAAGTTTGGTTGACTTCTGCGCAGCGGTTTGGGAGTTAACATCAAAATTACATTTCTCGGCCATATCGCATAGATCTCACTGTGAAAAGGCTTAAATGGCTTTTTTGACCTAAGTTTGAGGATTGCGCTCAAATCAAATGTCCTAGAACAAAATTTTCAAATGTAACTACTAGATTGTGATACAATACACTATTGGGTGAAGTTTGGTTGACTTCTGCGCAGCGGTTTGGGAGTTAACATCAAAATTACATTTCTCGGCCATATCGCATACATCTCACTGTGAAAAGGCTTAAATGGCTTTTTTGACCTAAGTTTGAGGATTGCGCTCAAATCAAATGTCCTAGAACCAAATTTCCACATGTAACTACTAGATTGTGATACAATACACTAATGGGTGAAGTTTGATTGACTTCTGCGCAGCGGTTTGGGAGTGAACATCAAAATTACATTTCTCGGCCATATCGCATAGATCTCACTGTGAAAAGGCTTAAATGACTTTTTTAATTAAGTTTGATGATTGCGCTCAAACAAAATTTCCTAGAACAAAATTTTCAAATGTAACTACTAGATTGTGATACAATACACTATTGGGTGAAGTTTGGTTGACTTCTGCGCAGCGGTTTGGGAGTGAACATCAAAATTACATTTCTCGGCCATATCGCATAGATCTCACTGTGAAAAGGCTTAAATGGCTTTTTTGACCTAAGTTTGAGGATTGCGCTCAAACAAAATGTCCTAGAACAAAATTTTCAAATGTAACTACTAGATTGTGATACAATACACTATTGGGTGAATTTTAGTTGACTTCTGCGCAGCGGTTTGGGAGTTAACATCAAAATTACATTTCTCGGCCATATCGCATAGATATCACTGTGAAAAGGCTTAAATGACTTTTTTAATTAAGTTTGATGATTGCGCTCAAACAAAATTGCCTAGAACAAAATTTTCAAATGTAACTACTAGATTGTGATACAATACACTATTGGGTGAAGTTTGGTTGACTTCTGCGCAGCGGTTTGGGAGTTAACATCAAAATTACATTTCTCGGCCATATCGCATAGATCTCACTGTGAAAAGGCTTAAATGACTTTTTTAATTAAGTTTGATGATTGCGTTCAAACAAAATGTCCTAGAACAAAATTTTCAAATGTAACTAATAGATTGTGATACAATAAACTATTGGGTGAAGTTTGGTTGACTTCTGCGCAGCGGTTTGGGAGTTAACATCAAAATTACATTTCTCGGCCATATCGCATAGATCTCACTGTGAAAAGGCTTAAATGGCTTTTTTGACCTAAGTTTAAAGATTGCGCTCAAACCAAATGTCCTAGAACGAAATTTTCAAATGTAACTACTAGAATGTGATACAATACACTATTGGGTGAAGTTTGGTTGACTTCTGCGCAGCGGTTTGGGAGTTAACATCAAAATTACATTTCTCGGCCATATCGCATAGATCTCACTGTGAAAAGGCTTAAATGGCTTTTTTGACCTAAGTTTGAGGATTGCGCTCAAATCAAATGTCCTAGAACCAAATTTCCACATGTAACTACTAGATTGTGATACAATACACTAATGGGTGAAGTTTGGTTTACTTCTGCGCAGCGGTTTGGGAGTTAACATCAAAATTACATTTCTCGGCCATATCGCATAGTTTTCACTGTGAAAAGGCTTAAATGGCTTTTTTGACCTAAGTTTAATAATTGGGCTCAAACCAAATGTCCTAGAACAAAATTTTCAAATGTAACTACTAGAATGTGATACAATACACTATTGGGTGAAGTTTGGTTGACTTCTGCGCAGCGGTTTGGGAGTTAACATCAAAATTACATTTCTCGGCCATATCGCATAGATCTCACTGTGAAAAGGCTTAAATGGCTTTTTTGGACCTAAGTTTGAGGATTGCGCTCAAATCAAATGTCCTAGAACCAAATTTCCACATGTAACTACTAGATTGTGATACAATACACTAATGGGTGAAGTTTGGTTGACTTCTGCGCAGCGGTTTGGGAGTGAACATCAAAATTACATTTCTCGGCCATATCGCATAGATCTCACTGTGAAAAGGCTTAAATGACTTTTTTAATTAAGTTTGATGATTGCGTTCAAACAAAATGTCCTAGAACAAAATTTTCAAATGTAACTACTAGATTGTGATACAATACACTATTGGGTGAAGTTTGGTTGACTTCTGCGCAGCGGTTTGGGAGTTAACATCAAAATTACATTTCTCGGCCATATCGCATAGATCTCACTGTGAAAAGGCTTAAATGGCTTTTTTGACCTAAGTTTGAGGATTGCGCTCAAATCAAATGTCCAATAACCAAATTTCCACATGTAACTACTAGATTGTGATACAATACACTAATGGGTGAAGTTTGGTTGACTTCTGCGCAGCGGTTTGGGAGTTAACATCAAAATTACATTTCTCGGCCATATCGCATAGATCTCACTGTGAAAAGGCTTAAATGACTTTTTTAATTAAGTTTGATGATTGCGTTCAAACAAAATGTCCTAGAACAAAATTTTCAAATGTAACTACTAGATTGTGATACAATACACTATTGGGTGAAGTTTGGTTGACTTCTGCGCAGCGGTTTGGGAGTTAACATCAAAATTACATTTCTCGGCCATATCGCATAGATCTCACTGTGAAAAGGCTTAAATGAGTTTTTAAATTAAGTTTGATGATTGCGTTCAAACAAAATGTCCTAGAACAAAATTTTCAAATGTAACTACTAGATTGTGATACAATACACTATTGGGTGAAGTTTGGTTGACTTCTGCGCAGCGGTTTGGGAGTTAACATCAAAATTACATTTCTCGGCCATATCGCATAGATCTCACTGTGAAAAGGCTTAAATGGCTTTTTTGACCTAAGTTTGAGGATTGCGCTCAAATCAAATGTCCTAGAACCAAATTTCCACATGTAACTACTAGATTGTGATACAATACACTAATGGGTGAAGTTTGGTTGACTTCTGCGCAGCGGTTTGGGAGTTAACATCAAAACTACATTTCTCGGCCATATCGCATAGATCTCACTGTGAAAAGGCTTAAATGACTTTTTTAATTAAGTTTGATGATTGCGCTCAAACAAAATTTCCTAGAACAAAATTTTCAAATGTAACTACTAGATTGTGATACAATACACTATTGGGTGAAGTTTGGTTGACTTCTGCGCAGCGGTTTGGGAGTTAACATCAAAATTACATTTCTCGGCCATATCGCATAGATCTCACTGTGAAAAGGCTTGAATGACTTTTTTAATTAAGTTTGATGATTGCGTTCAAACAAAATGTCCTAGAACAAAATTTTCAAATGTAACTACTAGATTGTGATACAATACACTATTGGGTGAAGTTTGGTTGACTTCTGCGCAGCGGTTTGGGAGTTAACATCAAAATTACATTTCTCGGCCATATCGCATAGATCTCACTGTGAAAAGGCTTAAATGACTTTTTTGACCTAAGTTTAAAGATTGCGCTCAAACCAAATGTCCTAGAACGAAATTTTCAAATGTAACTACTAGAATGTGATACAATACACTATTGGGTGAAGTTTGGTTGACTTCTGCGCAGCGGTTTGGGAGTTAACATCAAAATTACATTTCTCGGCCATATCGCATAGATCTCACTGTGAAAAGGCTTAAATGGCTTTTTTAACCTAAGTTTGAGGATTACGCTCAAATCAAATGTCCTAGAACCAAATTTCCACATGTAACTACTAGATTGTGATACAATACACTAATGGGTGAAGTTTGGTTGACTTCTGCGCAGCGGTTTGGGAGTTAACATCAAAATTACATTTCTCGGCCATATCGCATAGATCTCACTGTGAAAAGGCTTAAATGACTTTTTTAATTAAGTTTGATGATTGCGCTCAAACAAAATTTCCTAGAACAAAATTTTCAAATGTAACTACTAGATTGTGATACAATACACTATTGGGTGAAGTTTGGTTGACTTCTGCGCAGCGGTTTGGGAGTTAACATCAAAATTACATTTCTCGGCCATATCGCATAGATCTCACTGTGAAAAGGCTTAAATGGCTTTTTTGACCTAAGTTTGAGTATTGCTCTCAAATCAAATGTCCTAGAACCAAATTTTCAAATGTAACTACTAGATTGTGATACAATACACTATTGGGTGAAGTTTGGTTGACTTCTGCGCAGCGGTTTGGGAGTTAACATCAAAATTACATTTCTCGGCCATATCGCATAGATCTCACTGTGAAAAGGCTTAAATGGCTTTTTTAACCTAAGTTTGAGGATTACGCTCAAATCAAATGTCCTAGAACCAAATTTCCACATGTAACTACTAGATTGTGATACAATACACTAATGGGTGAAGTTTGGTTGACTTCTGCGCAGCGGTTTGGGAGTTAACATCAAAATTACATTTCTCGGCCATATCGCATAGATCTCACTGTGAAAAGGCTTAAATGACTTTTTTAATTAAGTTTGATGATTGCGTTCAAACAAAATGTCCTAGAACAAAATTTTCAAATGTAACTACTAGATTGTGATACAATACACTATTGGGTGAAGTTTGGTTGACTTCTGCGCAGCGGTTTGGGAGTTAACATCAAAATTACATTTCTCGGCCATATCGCATAGATCTCACTGTGAAAAGGCTTAAATGAGTTTTTAAATTAAGTTTGATGATTGCGTTCAAACAAAATGTCCTAGAACAAAATTTTCAAATGTAACTACTAGATTGTGATACAATACACTATTGGGTGAAGTTTGGTTGACTTCTGCGCAGCGGTTTGGGAGTTAACATCAAAATTACATTTCTCGGCCATATCGCATAGATCTCACTGTGAAAAGGCTTAAATGGCTTTTTTGACCTAAGTTTGAGGATTGCGCTCAAATCAAATGTCCTAGAACCAAATTTCCACATGTAACTACTAGATTGTGATACAATACACTAATGGGTGAAGTTTGGTTGACTTCTGCGCAGCGGTTTGGGAGTTAACATCAAAATTACATTTCTCGGCCATATCGCATAGATCTCACTGTGAAAAGGCTTAAATGACTTTTTTAATTAAGTTTGATGATTGCGTTCAAACAAAATGTCCTAGAACAAAATTTTCAAATGTAACTACTAGATTGTGATACAATACACTATTGGGTGAAGTTTGGTTGACTTCTGCGCAGCGGTTTGGGAGTTAACATCAAAATTACATTTCTCGGCCATATCGCATAGATCTCACTGTGAAAAGGCTTAAATGAGTTTTTAAATTAAGTTTGATGATTGCGTTCAAACAAAATGTCCTAGAACAAAATTTTCAAATGTAACTACTAGATTGTGATACAATACACTATTGGGTGAAGTTTGGTTGACTTCTGCGCAGCGGTTTGGGAGTTAACATCAAAATTACATTTCTCGGCCATATCGCATAGATCTCACTGTGAAAAGGCTTAAATGGCTTTTTTGACCTAAGTTTGAGGATTGCGCTCAAATCAAATGTCCTAGAACCAAATTTCCACATGTAACTACTAGATTGTGATACAATACACTAATGGGTGAAGTTTGGTTGACTTCTGCGCAGCGGTTTGGGAGTTAACATCAAAACTACATTTCTCGGCCATATCGCATAGATCTCACTGTGAAAAGGCTTAAATGACTTTTTTAATTAAGTTTGATGATTGCGCTCAAACAAAATTTCCTAGAACAAAATTTTCAAATGTAACTACTAGATTGTGATACAATACACTATTGGGTGAAGTTTGGTTGACTTCTGCGCAGCGGTTTGGGAGTTAACATCAAAATTACATTTCTCGGCCATATCGCATAGATCTCACTGTGAAAAGGCTTGAATGACTTTTTTAATTAAGTTTGATGATTGCGTTCAAACAAAATGTCCTAGAACAAAATTTTCAAATGTAACTACTAGATTGTGATACAATACACTATTGGGTGAAGTTTGGTTGACTTCTGCGCAGCGGTTTGGGAGTTAACATCAAAATTACATTTCTCGGCCATATCGCATAGATCTCACTGTGAAAAGGCTTAAATGACTTTTTTGACCTAAGTTTAAAGATTGCGCTCAAACCAAATGTCCTAGAACGAAATTTTCAAATGTAACTACTAGAATGTGATACAATACACTATTGGGTGAAGTTTGGTTGACTTCTGCGCAGCGGTTTGGGAGTTAACATCAAAATTACATTTCTCGGCCATATCGCATAGATCTCACTGTGAAAAGGCTTAAATGGCTTTTTTAACCTAAGTTTGAGGATTACGCTCAAATCAAATGTCCTAGAACCAAATTTCCACATGTAACTACTAGATTGTGATACAATACACTAATGGGTGAAGTTTGGTTGACTTCTGCGCAGCGGTTTGGGAGTTAACATCAAAATTACATTTCTCGGCCATATCGCATAGATCTCACTGTGAAAAGGCTTAAATGACTTTTTTAATTAAGTTTGATGATTGCGCTCAAACAAAATTTCCTAGAACAAAATTTTCAAATGTAACTACTAGATTGTGATACAATACACTATTGGGTGAAGTTTGGTTGACTTCTGCGCAGCGGTTTGGGAGTTAACATCAAAATTACATTTCTCGGCCATATCGCATAGATCTCACTGTGAAAAGGCTTAAATGGCTTTTTTGACCTAAGTTTGAGTATTGCTCTCAAATCAAATGTCCTAGAACCAAATTTTCAAATGTAACTACTAGATTGTGATACAATACACTATTGGGTGAAGTTTGGTTGACTTCTGCGCAGCGGTTTGGGAGTTAACATCAAAATTACATTTCTCGGCCATATCGCATAGATCTCACTGTGAAAAGGCTTAAATGGCTTTTTTAACCTAAGTTTGAGGATTACGCTCAAATCAAATGTCCTAGAACCAAATTTCCACATGTAACTACTAGATTGTGATACAATACACTAATGGGTGAAGTTTGGTTGACTTCTGCGCAGCGGTTTGGGAGTTAACATCAAAATTACATTTCTCGGCCATATCGCATAGATCTCACTGTGAAAAGGCTTAAATGACTTTTTTAATTAAGTTTGATGATTGCGTTCAAACAAAATGTCCTAGAACAAAATTTTCAAATGTAACTACTAGATTGTGATACAATACACTATTGGGTGAAGTTTGGTTGACTTCTGCGCAGCGGTTTGGGAGTTAACATCAAAATTACATTTCTCGGCCATATCGCATAGATCTCACTGTGAAAAGGCTTAAATGAGTTTTTAAATTAAGTTTGATGATTGCGTTCAAACAAAATGTCCTAGAACAAAATTTTCAAATGTAACTACTAGATTGTGATACAATACACTATTGGGTGAAGTTTGGTTGACTTCTGCGCAGCGGTTTGGGAGTTAACATCAAAATTACATTTCTCGGCCATATCGCATAGATCTCACTGTGAAAAGGCTTAAATGGCTTTTTTGACCTAAGTTTGAGGATTGCGCTCAAATCAAATGTCCTAGAACCAAATTTCCACATGTAACTACTAGATTGTGATACAATACACTAATGGGTGAAGTTTGGTTGACTTCTGCGCAGCGGTTTGGGAGTTAACATCAAAACTACATTTCTCGGCCATATCGCATAGATCTCACTGTGAAAAGGCTTAAATGACTTTTTTAATTAAGTTTGATGATTGCGCTCAAACAAAATTTCCTAGAACAAAATTTTCAAATGTAACTACTAGATTGTGATACAATACACTATTGGGTGAAGTTTGGTTGACTTCTGCGCAGCGGTTTGGGAGTTAACATCAAAATTACATTTCTCGGCCATATCGCATAGATCTCACTGTGAAAAGGCTTGAATGACTTTTTTAATTAAGTTTGATGATTGCGTTCAAACAAAATGTCCTAGAACAAAATTTTCAAATGTAACTACTAGATTGTGATACAATACACTATTGGGTGAAGTTTGGTTGACTTCTGCGCAGCGGTTTGGGAGTTAACATCAAAATTACATTTCTCGGCCATATCGCATAGATCTCACTGTGAAAAGGCTTAAATGACTTTTTTGACCTAAGTTTAAAGATTGCGCTCAAACCAAATGTCCTAGAACGAAATTTTCAAATGTAACTACTAGAATGTGATACAATACACTATTGGGTGAAGTTTGGTTGACTTCTGCGCAGCGGTTTGGGAGTTAACATCAAAATTACATTTCTCGGCCATATCGCATAGATCTCACTGTGAAAAGGCTTAAATGGCTTTTTTAACCTAAGTTTGAGGATTACGCTCAAATCAAATGTCCTAGAACCAAATTTCCACATGTAACTACTAGATTGTGATACAATACACTAATGGGTGAAGTTTGGTTGACTTCTGCGCAGCGGTTTGGGAGTTAACATCAAAATTACATTTCTCGGCCATATCGCATAGATCTCACTGTGAAAAGGCTTAAATGACTTTTTTAATTAAGTTTGATGATTGCGCTCAAACAAAATTTCCTAGAACAAAATTTTCAAATGTAACTACTAGATTGTGATACAATACACTATTGGGTGAAGTTTGGTTGACTTCTGCGCAGCGGTTTGGGAGTTAACATCAAAATTACATTTCTCGGCCATATCGCATAGATCTCACTGTGAAAAGGCTTAAATGGCTTTTTTGACCTAAGTTTGAGTATTGCTCTCAAATCAAATGTCCTAGAACCAAATTTTCAAATGTAACTACTAGATTGTGATACAATACACTATTGGGTGAAGTTTGGTTGACTTCTGCGCAGCGGTTTGGGAGTTAACATCAAAATTACATTTCTCGGCCATATCGCATAGATCTCACTGTGAAAAGGCTTAAATGGCTTTTTTAACCTAAGTTTGAGGATTACGCTCAAATCAAATGTCCTAGAACCAAATTTCCACATGTAACTACTAGATTGTGATACAATACACTAATGGGTGAAGTTTGGTTGACTTCTGCGCAGCGGTTTGGGAGTTAACATCAAAATTACATTTCTCGGCCATATCGCATAGATCTCACTGTGAAAAGGCTTAAATGACTTTTTTAATTAAGTTTGATGATTGCGCTCAAACAAAATTTCCTAGAACAAAATTTTCAAATGTAACTACTAGATTGTGATACAATACACTATTGGGTGAAGTTTGGTTGACTTCTGCGCAGCGGTTTGGGAGTTAACATCAAAATTACATTTCTCGGCCATATCGCATAGATCTCACTGTGAAAAGGCTTAAATGGCTTTTTTGACCTAAGTTTGAGTATTGCTCTCAAATCAAATGTCCTAGAACCAAATTTTCAAATGTAACTACTAGATTGTGATACAATACACTATTGGGTGAAGTTTGGTTGACTTCTGCGCAGCGGTTTGGGAGTTAACATCAAAATTACATTTCTCGGCCATATCGCATAGATCTCACTGTGAAAAGGCTTAAATGACTTTTTTAATTAAGTTTGATGATTGCGTTCAAACAAAATGTCCTAGAACAAAATTTTCAAATGTAACTACTAGATTGTGATACAATACACTATTGGGTGAAGTTTGGTTGACTTCTGCGCAGCGGTTTGGGAGTTAACATCAAAATTACATTTCTCGGCCATATCGCATAGATCTCACTGTGAAAAGGCTTAAATGACTTTTTTAATTAAGTTTGATGATTGCGTTCAAACAAAATGTCCTAGAACAAAATTTTCAAATGTAACTACTAGATTGTGATACAATACACTATTGGGTGAAGTTTGGTTGACTTCTGCGCAGCGGTTTGGGAGTTAACATCAAAATTACATTTCTCGGCCATATCGCATAGATCTCACTGTGAAAAGGCTTAAATGGCTTTTTTGACCTAAGTTTGAGGATTGCGCTCAAATCAAATGTCCAATAACCAAATTTCCACATGTAACTACTAGATTGTGATACAATACACTATTGGGTGAAGTTTGGTTGACTTCTGCGCAGCGGTTTGGGAGTTAACATCAAAATTACATTTCTCGGCCATATCGCATAGATCTCACTGTGAAAAGGCTTAAATGAGTTTTTAAATTAAGTTTGATGATTGCGTTCAAACAAAATGTCCTAGAACAAAATTTTCAAATGTAACTACTAGATTGTGATACAATACACTATTGGGTGAAGTTTGGTTGACTTCTGCGCAGCGGTTTGGGAGTTAACATCAAAATTACATTTCTCGGCCATATCGCATAGATCTCACTGTGAAAAGGCTTAAATGGCTTTTTTGACCTAAGTTTGAGGATTGCGCTCAAATCAAATGTCCTAGAACCAAATTTCCACATGTAACTACTAGATTGTGATACAATACACTAATGGGTGAAGTTTGGTTGACTTCTGCGCAGCGGTTTGGGAGTTAACATCAAAACTACATTTCTCGGCCATATCGCATAGATCTCACTGTGAAAAGGCTTAAATGACTTTTTTAATTAAGTTTGATGATTGCGCTCAAACAAAATTTCCTAGAACAAAATTTTCAAATGTAACTACTATATTGTGATACAATACACTATTGGGTGAAGTTTGGTTGACTTCTGCGCAGCGGTTTGGGAGTTAACATCAAAATTACATTTCTCGGCCATATCGCATAGATCTCACTGTGAAAAGGCTTGAATGACTTTTTTAATTAAGTTTGATGATTGCGTTCAAACAAAATGTCCTAGAACAAAATTTTCAAATGTAACTACTAGATTGTGATACAATACACTATTGGGTGAAGTTTGGTTGACTTCTGCGCAGCGGTTTGGGAGTTAACATCAAAATTACATTTCTCGGCCATATCGCATAGATCTCACTGTGAAAAGGCTTAAATGACTTTTTTGACCTAAGTTTAAAGATTGCGCTCAAACCAAATGTCCTAGAACGAAATTTTCAAATGTAACTACTAGAATGTGATACAATACACTATTGGGTGAAGTTTGGTTGACTTCTGCGCAGCGGTTTGGGAGTTAACATCAAAATTACATTTCTCGGCCATATCGCATAGATCTCACTGTGAAAAGGCTTAAATGGCTTTTTTAACCTAAGTTTGAGGATTACGCTCAAATCAAATGTCCTAGAACCAAATTTCCACATGTAACTACTAGATTGTGATACAATACACTAATGGGTGAAGTTTGGTTGACTTCTGCGCAGCGGTTTGGGAGTTAACATCAAAATTACATTTCTCGTTCATATCGCATAGATCTCACTGTGAAAAGGCTTAAATGGCTTTTTGACCTAAGTTTGAGGATTGCGCTCAAATCAAATGTCCTATAACCAAATTTCCACA
This sequence comes from Corythoichthys intestinalis, assembly GCF_030265065.1. Lineage (NCBI taxonomy): Eukaryota > Metazoa > Chordata > Actinopteri > Syngnathiformes > Syngnathidae > Corythoichthys > Corythoichthys intestinalis. The sequence goes on from NC_080396.1 coordinate 78,395,231, forward strand.
TGTAACTACTAGATTGTGATACAATACACTAATGGGTGAAGTTTGGTTGACTTCTGCGCAGCGGTTTGGGAGTGAACATCAAAATTACATTTCTCGGCCATATCGCATAGATCTCACTGTGAAAAGGCTTAAATGACTTTTTTAATTAAATTTGATGATTGCGCTCAAACAAAATTTCCTAGAACAAAATTTTCAAATGTAACTACTAGATTGTGATACAATACACTATTGGGTGAAGTTTGGTTGACTTCTGCGCAGCGGTTTGGGAGTTAACATCAAAATTACATTTCACGGCCATATCGCATAGATCTCACTGTGAAAAGGCTTAAATGACTTTTTTAATTAAGTTTGATGATTGCGTTCAAACAAAATGTCCTGGAACAAAATTTTCAAATGTAACTACTAGATTGTGATACAATACACTATTGGGTGAAGTTTGGTTGACTTCTGCGCAGCGGTTTGGGAGTTAACATCAAAATTACATTTATCGGCCATATCGCATAGATCTCACTGTGAAAAGGCTTAAATGGCTTTTTTGACCTAAGTTTGAGGATTGCGCTCAAATCAAATTTCCTAGAACCAAATTTCCAAATGTAACTACTAGATTGTGATACAATACACTATTGGGTGAAGTTTGGTTGACTTCTGCGCAGCGGTTTGGGAGTTAACATCAAAATTACATTTCTCGGCCATATCGCATAGATCTCACTGTGAAAAGGCTTAAATGACTTTTTTAATTAAGTTTGATGATTGCGTTCAAACAAAATGTCCTAGAACAAAATTTTCAAATGTAACTACTAGATTGTGATACAATACACTATTGGGTGAAGTTTGGTTGACTTCTGCGCAGCGGTTTGGGAGTTAACATCAAAATTACATTTATCGGCCATATCGCATAGATCTCACTGTGAAAAGGCTTAAATGGCTTTTTTGACCTAAGTTTGAGGATTGCGCTCAAATCATATGTCCTAGAACCAAATTTCCACATGTAACTACTAGATTGTGATACAATACACTAATGGGTGAAGTTTGGTTTACTTCTGCGCAGCGGTTTGGGAGTTAACATCAAAATTACATTTCTCAGCCATATCGCATAGATCTCACTGTGAAAAGGCTTAAATGGCTTTTTTGACCTAAGTTTAATAATTGCGCTCAAACCAAATGTCCTAGAACGAAATTTTCAAATGTAACTACTAGAATGTGATACAATACACTATTGGGTGAAGTTTGGTTGACTTCTGCGCAGTGGTTTGGGAGTTAACATCAAAATTACATTTCTCGGCCATATCGCATACATCTCACTGTGAAAAGGCTTAAATGGCTTTTTTGACCTAAGTTTGAGGATTGCGCTCAAATCAAATGTCCTAGAACCAAATTTCCACATGTAACTACTAGATTGTGATACAATACACTAATGGGTGAAGTTTGGTTGACTTCTGCGCAGCGGTTTGGGAGTTAACATCAAAATTACATTTCTCGGCCATATCGCATAGATCTCACTGTGAAAAGGCTTAAATGGCTTTTTTGACCTAAGTTTTAGGATTGCGCTCAAATCAAATGTCCTAGAACCAAATTTCCACATGTAACTACTAATTTGTGATACAATACACTAATGGGTGAAGTTTGGTTTACTTCTGCGCAGCGGTTTGGGAGTTAACATCAAAATTACATTTCTCGGCCATATCGCATAGATCTCACTGTGAAAAGGCTTAAATGGCTTTTTTGACCTAAGTTTGAGGATTGCGCTCAAATCAAATGTCCTAGAACCAAATTTTCACATGTAACTACTAGATTGTGATACAATACACTAATGGGTGAAGTTTGGTTGACTTCTGCGCAGCGGTTTGGGAGTTAACATCAAAATTACATTTCTCGGCCATATCGCATAGATCTCACTGTGAAAAGGCTTAAATGACTTTTTTAATTAAGTTTGATGATTGCGCTCAAACAAAATTTCCTAGAACAAAATTTTCAAATGTAACTACTAGATTGTGATACAATACACTATTGGATGAAGTTTGGTTGACTTCTGCGCAGCGGTTTGGGAGTTAACATCAAAATTACATTTCTCGGCCATATCGCATAGATCTCACTGTGAAAAGGCTTAAATGACTTTTTTAATTAAGTTTGATGATTGCGTTCAAACAAAATGTCCTAGAACAAAATTTTCAAATGTAACTACTAGATTGTGATACAATACACTATTGGGTGAACTTTGGTTGACTTCTGCGCAGCGGTTTGGGAGTTAACATCAAAATTACATTTCTCGGCCATATCGCATAGATCTCACTGTGAAAAGGCTTAAATGGCTTTTTTGACCTAAGTTTGAGGATTGCGCTCAAATCAAATGTCCTAGAACCAAATTTCCACATGTAATTACTAGATTGTGATACAATACACTAATGGGTGAAGTTTGGTTGACTTCTGCGCAGCGGTTTGGGAGTTAACATCAAAATTACATTTCTCGGCCATATCGCATAGATCTCACTGTGAAAAGGCTTAAATGACTTTTTTAATTAAGTTTAATGATTGCGCTCAAACCAAATGTCCTAGAACGAAATTTTCAAATGTAACTACTAGAATGTGATACAATACACTATTGGGTGAAGTTTAGTTGACTTCTGCGCAGCGGTTTGGGAGTTAACATCAAAATTACATTTCTCGGCCATATCGCATAGATCTCACTGTGAAAATGCTTAAATGGCTTTTTTGACCTAAGTTTAATGATTGCGCTCAAACCAAATGTCCTAGAACGAAATTTTCAAATATAACTACTAGAATGTGATACAATACACTATTGGGTGAAGTTTGGTTGACTTCTTCGCAGCGGTTTGGGAGTGAACATCAAAATTACATTTCTCGGCCATATCGCTTAGATCTCACTGTGAAAAGGCTTAAATGACTTTTTTTAATTAAGTTTGAAGATTGCGCTCAAATCAAATGTCCTAGAACTAAATTTTCAAATGTAACTACTAGATTGTGATAAAATACACTATTGGGTGAAGTTTGGTTGACTTCTGCGCAGCGGTTTGGGAGTTAACATCAAAATTACATTTCTCGGCCATATCGCATAGATCTCACTGTGAAAAGGCTTAAATGGCTTTTTTGACCTAAGTTTGAGGATTGCGCTCAAATCAAATGTCCTATAACCAAATTTCCACATGTAACTACTAGATTGTGATACAATACACTAATGGGTGAAGTTTGGTTGACTTCTGCGCAGCGGTTTGGGAGTTAACATCAAAATTACATTTATCGGCCATATCGCATAGATCTCACTGTGAAAAGGCTTAAATGACTTTTTTAATTAAGTTTGATGATTGCGTTCAAACAAAATGTCCTAGAACAAAATTTTCAAATGTAACTACTAGATTGTGATACAATACACTATTGGGTGAAGTTTGGTTGACTTCTGCGCAGCGGTTTGGGAGTTAACATCAAAATTACATTTCTCGGCCATATCGCATAGATCTCACTGTGAAAAGGCTTAAATGACTTTTTTAATTAAGTTTGATGATTGCGTTCAAACAAAATGTCCTAGAACAAAATTTTCAAATGTTACTACTAGATTGTGATACAATACACTATTTGGTGAAGTTTAGTTGACTTCTGCGCAGCGGTTTGGGAGTTAACATCAAAATTACATTTCTCGGCCATATCGCATAGATCTCACTGTGAAAAGGCTTAAATGGCTTTTTTGACCTAAGTTTGAGGATTGCGCTCAAATCAAATGTCCTAGAACCAAATTTCCAAATGTAACTACTAGATTGTGATACAATACACTATTGGGTGAAGTTTGGTTGACTTCTGCGCAGCGGTTTGGGAGTTAACATCAAAATTACATTTCTCGGCCATATCGCATAGATCTCACTGTGAAAAGGCTTAAATGACTTTTTTAATTAAGTTTGATGATTGCGTTCAAACAAAATGTCCTGGAACAAAATTTTCAAATGTAACTACTAGATTGTGATACAATACACTATTGGGTGAAGTTTGGTTGACTTCTGCGCAGCGGTTTGGGAGTTAACATCAAAATTACATTTCTCGGCCATATCGCATAGATCTCACTGTGAAAAGGCTTAAATGGCTTTTTTGACCTAAGTTTGAGGATTGCGCTCAAATCAAATGTCCTAGAACCAAATTTCCACATGTAACTACTAGATTGTGATACAATACACTAATGGGTGAAGTTTGGTTTACTTCTGCGCAGCGGTTTGGGAGTTAACATCAAAATTACATTTCTCGGCCATATCGCATAGATCTCACTGTGAAAAGGCTTAAATGGCTTTTTTGACCTAAGTTTAATAATTGCGCTCAAACCAAATGTCCTAGAACGAAATTTTCAAATGTAACTACTAGAATGTGATACAATACACTATTGGGTGAAGTTTGGTTGACTTCTGCGCAGCGGTTTGGGAGTTAACATCAAAATTACATTTCTCGGCCATATCGCATACATCTCACTGTGAAAAGGCTTAAATGGCTTTTTTGACCTAAGTTTGAGGATTGCGCTCAAATCAAATGTCCTAGAACCAAATTTCCACATGTAACTACTAGATTGTGATACAATACACTAATGGGTGAAGTTTGGTTGACTTCTGCGCAGCGGTTTGGGAGTGAACATCAAAATTACATTTCTCGGCCATATCGCATAGATCTCACTGTGAAAAGGCTTAAATGACTTTTTTAATTAAGTTTGATGATTGCGCTCAAACAAAATTTCCTAGAACAAAATTTTCAAATGTAACTACTAGATTGTGATACAATACACTATTGGGTGAAGTTTGGTTGACTTCTGCGCAGCGGTTTGGGAGTGAACATCAAAATTACATTTCTCGGCCATATCGCATAGATCTCACTGTGAAAAGGCTTAAATGGCTTTTTTGACCTAAGTTTGAGGATTGCGCTCAAACAAAATGTCCTAGAACAAAATTTTCAAATGTAACTACTAGATTGTGATACAATACACTATTGGGTGAAGTTTGGTTGACTTCTGCGCAGCGGTTTGGGAGTTAACATCAAAATTACATTTCTCGGCCATATCGCATAGATCTCACTGTGAAAAGGCTTAAATGGCTTTTTTGACCTAAGTTTGAGGATTGCGCTCAAATCAAATGTCCTAGAACCAAATTTCCAAATGTAACTACTAGATTGTGATACAATACACTATTGGGTGAAGTTTGGTTGACTTCTGCGCAGCGGTTTGGGAGTTAACATCAAAATTACATTTCTCGGCCATATCGCATAGATCTCACTGTGAAAAGGCTTAAATGACTTTTTTAATTAAGTTTGATGATTGCGTTCAAACAAAATGTCCTAGAACAAAATATTCAAATGTAACTACTAGATTGTGATACAATACACTATTGGGTGAAGTTTGGTTGACTTCTGCGCAGCGGTTTGGGAGTTAACATCAAAATTACATTTCTCGGCCATATCGCATAGATCTCACTGTGAAAAGGCTTAAATGGCTTTTTTGACCTAAGTTTGAGGATTGCGCTCAAATCAAATGTCCTAGAACCAAATTTCCACATGTAACTACTAGATTGTGATACAATACACTAATGGGTGAAGTTTGGTTTACTTCTGCGCAGCGGTTTGGGAGTTAACATCAAAATTACATTTCTCAGCCATATCGCATAGATCTCACTGTGAAAAGGCTTAAATGGCTTTTTTGACCTAAGTTTAATAATTGCGCTCAAACCAAATGTCCTAGAACGAAATTTTCAAATGTAACTACTAGAATGTGATACAATACACTATTGGGTGAAGTTTGGTTGACTTCTGCGCAGTGGTTTTGGAGTTAACATCAAAATTACATTTCTCGGCCATATCGCATACATCTCACTGTGAAAAGGCTTAAATGGCTTTTTTGACCTAAGTTTGAGGATTGCGCTCAAATCAAATGTCCTAGAACCAAATTTCCACATGTAACTACTAGATTGTGATACAATACACTAATGGGTGAAGTTTGGTTGACTTCTGCGCAGCGGTTTGGGAGTTAACATCAAAATTACATTTCTCGGCCATATCGCATAGATCTCACTGTGAAAAGGCTTAAATGGCTTTTTTGGACCTAAGTTTGAGGATTGCGCTCAAATCAAATGTCCTAGAACCAAATTTCCACATGTAACTACTAGATTGTGATACAATACACTAATGGGTGAAGTTTGGTTGACTTCTGCGCAGCGGTTTGGGAGTGAACATCAAAATTACATTTCTCGGCCATATCGCATAGTTTTCACTGTGAAAAGGCTTAAATGACTTTTTTAATTAAGTTTGATGATTGCGCTCAAACAAAATTTCCTAGAACAAAATTTTCAAATGTAACTACTAGATTGTGATACAATACACTATTGGGTGAAGTTTGGTTGACTTCTGCGCAGCGGTTTGGGAGTTAACATCAAAATTACATTTCTCGGCCATATCGCATAGATCTCACTGTGAAAAGGCTTGAATGACTTTTTTAATTAAGTTTGATGATTGCGTTCAAACAAAATGTCCTAGAACAAAATTTTCAAATGTAACTACTAGATTGTGATACAATACACTATTGGGTGAAGTTTGGTTGACTTCTGCGCAGCGGTTTGGGAGTTAACATCAAAATTACATTTCTCGGCCATATCGCATAGATCTCACTGTGAAAAGGCTTAAATGGCTTTTTTGATCTAAGTTTGAGGATTGCGCTCAAATCAAATGTCCAATAACCAAATTTCCACATGTAACTACTAGATTGTGATACAATACACTAATGGGTGAAGTTTGGTTGACTTCTGCGCAGCGGTTTGGGAGTTAACATCAAAATTACATTTCTCGGCCATATCGCATAGATCTCACTGTGAAAAGGCTTAAATGACTTTTTTAATTAAGTTTGATGATTGCGTTCAAACAAAATGTCCTAGAACAAAATTTTCAAATGTAACTACTAGATTGTGATACAATACACTATTGGGTGAAGTTTGGTTGACTTCTGCGCAGCGGTTTGGGAGTTAACATCAAAATTACATTTCTCGGCCATATCGCATAGATCTCACTGTGAAAAGGCTTAAATGACTTTTTAAATTAAGTTTGATGATTGCGTTCAAACAAAATGTCCTAGAACAAAATTTTCAAATGTAACTACTAGATTGTGATACAATACACTATTGGGTGAAGTTTGGTTGACTTCTGCGCAGCGGTTTGGGAGTTAACATCAAAATTACATTTCTCGGCCATATCGCATAGATCTCACTGTGAAAAGGCTTAAATGGCTTTTTTGACCTAAGTTTGAGGATTGCGCTCAAATCAAATGTCCTAGAACCAAATTTCCACATGTAACTACTAGATTGTGATACAATACACTAATGGGTGAAGTTTGGTTGACTTCTGCGCAGCGGTTTGGGAGTTAACATCAAAACTACATTTCTCGGCCATATCGCATAGATCTCACTGTGAAAAGGCTTAAATGACTTTTTTAATTAAGTTTGATGATTGCGCTCAAACAAAATTTCCTAGAACAAAATTTTCAAATGTAACTACTAGATTGTGATACAATACACTATTGGGTGAAGTTTGGTTGACTTCTGCGCAGCGGTTTGGGAGTTAACATCAAAATTACATTTCTCGGCCATATCGCATAGATCTCACTGTGAAAAGGCTTAAATGACTTTTTTGACCTAAGTTTAAAGATTGCGCTCAAACCAAATGACCTGGAACGAAATTTTCAAATGTAACTACTAGAATGTGATACAATACACTATTGGGTGAAGTTTGGTTGACTTCTGCGCAGCGGTTTGGGAGTTAACATCAAAATTACATTTCTCGGCCATATCGCATAGATCTCACTGTGAAAAGGCTTAAATGGCTTTTTTGACCTAAGTTTGAGGATTGCGCTCAAATCAAATGTCCTAGAACCAAATTTCCACATGTAATTACTAGATTGTGATACAATACACTAATGGGTGAAGTTTGGTTGACTTCTGCGCAGCGGTTTGGGAGTTAACATCAAAATTACATTTCTCGGCCATATCGCATAGATCTCACTGTGAAAAGGCTTAAATGACTTTTTTAATTAAGTTTAATGATTGCGCTCAAACCAAATGTCCTAGAACGAAATTTTCAAATGTAACTACTAGAATGTGATACAATACACTATTGGGTGAAGTTTAGTTGACTTCTGCGCAGCGGTTTGGGAGTTAACATCAAAATTACATTTCTCGGCCATATCGCATAGATCTCACTGTGAAAATGCTTAAATGGCTTTTTTGACCTAAGTTTAATGATTGCGCTCAAACCAAATGTCCTAGAACGAAATTTTCAAATATAACTACTAGAATGTGATACAATACACTATTGGGTGAAGTTTGGTTGACTTCTTCGCAGCGGTTTGGGAGTGAACATCAAAATTACATTTCTCGGCCATATCGCTTAGATCTCACTGTGAAAAGGCTTAAATGACTTTTTTTAATTAAGTTTGAAGATTGCGCTCAAATCAAATGTCCTAGAACTAAATTTTAAAATGTAACTACTAGATTGTGATAAAATACACTATTGGGTGAAGTTTGGTTGACTTCTGCGCAGCGGTTTGGGAGTTAACATCAAAATTACATTTCTCGGCCATATCGCATAGATCTCACTGTGAAAAGGCTTAAATGGCTTTTTTGACCTAAGTTTGAGGATTGCGCTCAAATCAAATGTCCTATAACCAAATTTCCACATGTAACTACTAGATTGTGATACAATACACTAATGGGTGAAGTTTGGTTGACTTCTGCGCAGCGGTTTGGGAGTTAACATCAAAATTACATTTATCGGCCATATCGCATAGATCTCACTGTGAAAAGGCTTAAATGACTTTTTTAATTAAGTTTGATGATTGCGTTCAAACAAAATGTCCTAGAACAAAATTTTCAAATGTAACTACTAGATTGTGATACAATACACTATTGGGTGAAGTTTGGTTGACTTCTGCGCAGCGGTTTGGGAGTTAACATCAAAATTACATTTCTCGGCCATATCGCATAGATCTCACTGTGAAAAGGCTTAAATGGCTTTTTGACCTAAGTTTGAGGATTGCGCTCAAATCAAATGTCCTATAACCAAATTTCCACATGTAACTACTAGATTGTGATACAATACACTAATGGGTGAAGTTTGGTTGACTTCTGCGCAGCGGTTTGGGAGTGAACATCAAAATTACATTTCTCGGCCATATCGCATAGATCTCACTGTGAAAAGGCTTAAATGACTTTTTTAATTAAATTTGATGATTGCGCTCAAACAAAATTTCCTAGAACAAAATTTTCAAATGTAACTACTAGATTGTGATACAATACACTATTGGGTGAAGTTTGGTTGACTTCTGCGCAGCGGTTTGGGAGTTAACATCAAAATTACATTTCTCGGCCATATCGCATAGATCTCACTGTGAAAAGGCTTAAATGACTTTTTTAATTAAGTTTGATGATTGCGTTCAAACAAAATGTCCTAGAACAAAATTTTCAAATGTAACTACTAGATTGTGATACAATACACTATTGGGTGAAGTTTGGTTGACTTCTGCGCAGCGGTTTGGGAGTTAACATCAAAATTACATTTCTCGGCCATATCGCATAGATCTCACTGTGAAAAGGCTTAAATGGCTTTTTTGACCTAAGTTTGAGGTTTGCGCTCAAATCAAATGTCCTATAACCAAATTTTCAAATGTAACTACTAGATTGTGATACAATACACTATTGGGTGAAGTTTGGTTGACTTCTGCGCAGCGGTTTTGGAGTTAACATCAAAATTACATTTCACGGCCATATCGCATAGATCTCACTGTGAAAAGGCTTAAATGACTTTTTTAATTAAGTTTGATGATTGCGTTCAAACAAAATGTCCTAGAACAAAATTTTCAAATGTTACTACTAGATTGTGATACAATACACTATTTGGTGAAGTTTAGTTGACTTCTGCGCAGCGGTTTGGGAGTTAACATCAAAATTACATTTCTCGGCCATATCGCATAGATCTCACTGTGAAAAGGCTTAAATGGCTTTTTTGACCTAAGTTTGAGGATTGCGCTCAAATCAAATGTCCTAGAACCAAATTTCCAAATGTAACTACTAGATTGTGATACAATACACTATTGGGTGAAGTTTGGTTGACTTCTGCGCAGCGGTTTGGGAGTTAACATCAAAATTACATTTCTCGGCCATATCGCATAGATCTCACTGTGAAAAGGCTTAAATGGCTTTTTTAATTAAGTTTGATGATTGCGTTCAAACAAAATGTCCTGGAACAAAATTTTCAAATGTAACTACTAGATTGTGATACAATACACTATTGGGTGAAGTTTGGTTGACTTCTGCGCAGCGGTTTGGGAGTTAACATCAAAATTACATTTCTCGGCCATATCGCATAGATCTCACTGTGAAAAGGCTTAAATGGCTTTTTTGACCTAAGTTTGAGGATTGCGCTCAAATCAAATGTCCTAGAACCAAATTTCCACATGTAACTACTAGATTGTGATACAATACACTAATGGGTGAAGTTTGGTTTACTTCTGCGCAGCGGTTTGGGAGTTAACATCAAAATTACATTTCTCGGCCATATCGCATAGATCTCACTGTGAAAAGGCTTAAATGGCTTTTTTGACCTAAGTTTAATAATTGCGCTCAAACCAAATGTCCTAGAACGAAATTTTCAAATGTAACTACTAGAATGTGATACAATACACTATTGGGTGAAGTTTGGTTGACTTCTGCGCAGCGGTTTGGGAGTTAACATCAAAATTACATTTCTCGGCCATATCGCATACATCTCACTGTGAAAAGGCTTAAATGGCTTTTTTGACCTAAGTTTGAGGATTGCGCTCAAATCAAATGTCCTAGAACCAAATTTCCACATGTAACTACTAGATTGTGATACAATACACTAATGGGTGAAGTTTGGTTGACTTCTGCGCAGCGGTTTGGGAGTGAACATCAAAATTACATTTCTCGGCCATATCGCATAGATCTCACTGTGAAAAGGCTTAAATGACTTTTTTAATTAAGTTTGATGATTGCGCTCAAACAAAATTTCCTAGAACAAAATTTTCAAATGTAACTACTAGATTGTGATACAATACACTATTGGGTGAAGTTTGGTTGACTTCTGCGCAGCGGTTTGGGAGTGAACATCAAAATTACATTTCTCGGCCATATCGCATAGATCTCACTGTGAAAAGGCTTAAATGGCTTTTTTGACCTAAGTTTGAGGATTGCGCTCAAACAAAATGTCCTAGAACAAAATTTTCAAATGTAACTACTAGATTGTGATACAATACACTATTGGGTGAAGTTTGGTTGACTTCTGCGCAGCGGTTTGGGAGTTAACATCAAAATTACATTTCTCGGCCATATCGCATAGATCTCACTGTGAAAAGGCTTAAATGGCTTTTTTGACCTAAGTTTGAGGATTGCGCTCAAATCAAATGTCCTAGAACCAAATTTCCAAATGTAACTACTAGATTGTGATACAATACACTATTGGGTGAAGTTTGGTTGACTTCTGCGCAGCGGTTTGGGAGTTAACATCAAAATTACATTTCTCGGCCATATCGCATAGATCTCACTGTGAAAAGGCTTAAATGACTTTTTTAATTAAGTTTGATGATTGCGTTCAAACAAAATGTCCTAGAACAAAATTTTCAAATGTAACTACTAGATTGTGATACAATACACTATTGGGTGAAGTTTGGTTGACTTCTGCGCAGCGGTTTGGGAGTTAACATCAAAATTACATTTCTCGGCCATATCGCATAGATCTCACTGTGAAAAGGCTTAAATGGCTTTTTTGACCTAAGTTTGAGGATTGCGCTCAAATCAAATGTCCTAGAACCAAATTTCCACATGTAACTACTAGATTGTGATACAATACACTAATGGGTGAAGTTTGGTTTACTTCTGCGCAGCGGTTTGGGAGTTAACATCAAAATTACATTTCTCAGCCATATCGCATAGATCTCACTGTGAAAAGGCTTAAATGGCTTTTTTGACCTAAGTTTAATAATTGCGCTCAAACCAAATGTCCTAGAACGAAATTTTCAAATGTAACTACTAGAATGTGATACAATACACTATTGGGTGAAGTTTGGTTGACTTCTGCGCAGTGGTTTTGGAGTTAACATCAAAATTACATTTCTCGGCCATATCGCATACATCTCACTGTGAAAAGGCTTAAATGGCTTTTTTGACCTAAGTTTGAGGATTGCGCTCAAATCAAATGTCCTAGAACCAAATTTCCACATGTAACTACTAGATTGTGATACAATACACTAATGGGTGAAGTTTGGTTGACTTCTGCGCAGCGGTTTGGGAGTGAACATCAAAATTACATTTCTCGGCCATATCGCATAGATCTCACTGTGAAAAGGCTTAAATGGCTTTTTTGACCTAAGTTTGAGGATTGCGCTCAAACAAAATGTCCTAGAACAAAATTTTCAAATGTAACTACCAGATTGTGATACAATACACTATTGGGTGAAGTTTGGTTGACTTCTGCGCAGCGGTTTGGGAGTTAACATCAAAATTACATTTCTCGGCCATATCGCATAGATATCACTGTGAAAAGGCTTAAATGACTTTTTTAATTAAGTTTGATGATTGCGCTCAAACAAAATTTCCTAGAACAAAATTTTCAAATGTAACTACTAGATTGTGATACAATACACTATTGGGTGAAGTTTGGTTGACTTCTGCGCAGCGGTTTGGGAGTTAACATCAAAATTACATTTCTCGGCCATATCGCATAGATCTCACTGTGAAAAGGCTTAAATGGCTTTTTTGACCTAAGTTTAAAGATTGCGCTCAAACCAAATGTCCTAGAACGAAATTTTCAAATGTAACTACTAGAATGTGATACAATACACTATTGGGTGAAGTTTGGTTGACTTCTGCGCAGCGGTTTGGGAGTTAACACCAAAATTACATTTCTCGGCCATATCGCATAGATCTCACTGTGAAAAGGCTTAAATGGCTTTTTTAACCTAAGTTTGAGGATTACGCTCAAATCAAATGTCCTAGAACCAAATTTCCACATGTAACTACTAGATTGTGATACAATAAACTATTGGGTGAAGTTTGGTTGACTTCTGCGCAGCGGTTTGGGAGTTAACATCAAAATTACATTTCTCGGCCATATCGCATAGATCTCACTGTGAAAAGGCTTAAATGGCTTTTTTGACCTAAGTTTTAGGATTGCGCTCAAATCAAATGTCCTAGAACCAAATTTCCACATGTAACTACTAATTTGTGATACAATACACTAATGGGTGAAGTTTGGTTTACTTCTGCGCAGCGGTTTGGGAGTTAACATCAAAATTACATTTCTCGGCCATATCGCATAGATCTCACTGTGAAAAGGCTTAAATGACTTTTTTAATTAAGTTTGATGATTGCGTTCAAACAAAATGTCCTGGAACAAAATTTTCAAATGTAACTACTAGATTGTGATACAATACACTATTGGGTGAAGTTTGGTTGACTTCTGCGCAGCGGTTTGGGAGTTAACATCAAAATTACATTTCTCGGCCATATCGCATAGATCTCACTGTGAAAAGGCTTAAATGGCTTTTTTGACCTAAGTTTGAGGATTGCGCTCAAATCAAATGTCCTAGAACCAAATTTCCACATGTAACTACTAGATTGTGATACAATACACTAATGGGTGAAGTTTGGTTTACTTCTGCGCAGCGGTTTGGGAGTTAACATCAAAATTACATTTCTCGGCCATATCGCATAGATCTCACTGTGAAAAGGCTTAAATGGCTTTTTTGACCTAAGTTTAATAATTGCGCTCAAACCAAATGTCCTAGAACGAAATTTTCAAATGTAACTACTAGAATGTGATACAATACACTATTGGGTGAAGTTTGGTTGACTTCTGCGCAGCGGTTTGGGAGTTAACATCAAAATTACATTTCTCGGCCATATCGCATACATCTCACTGTGAAAAGGCTTAAATGGCTTTTTTGACCTAAGTTTGAGGATTGCGCTCAAATCAAATGTCCTAGAACCAAATTTCCACATGTAACTACTAGATTGTGATACAATACACTAATGGGTGAAGTTTGGTTGACTTCTGCGCAGCGGTTTGGGAGTGAACATCAAAATTACATTTCTCGGCCATATCGCATAGATCTCACTGTGAAAAGGCTTAAATGGCTTTTTTGACCTAAGTTTGAGGATTGCGCTCAAATCAAATGTCCTAGAACCAAATTTCCAAATGTAACTACTAGATTGTGATACAATACACTATTGGGTGAAGTTTGGTTGACTTCTGCGCAGCGGTTTGGGAGTTAACATCAAAATTACATTTCTCGGCCATATCGCATAGATCTCACTGTGAAAAGGCTTAAATGACTTTTTTAATTAAGTTTGATGATTGCGTTCAAACAAAATGTCCTAGAACAAAATTTTCAAATGTAACTACTAGATTGTGATACAATACACTATTGGGTGAAGTTTGGTTGACTTCTGCGCAGCGGTTTGGGAGTTAACATCAAAATTACATTTCTCGGCCATATCGCATAGATCTCACTGTGAAAAGGCTTAAATGGCTTTTTTGACCTAAGTTTGAGGATTGCGCTCAAATCAAATGTCCTAGAACCAAATTTCCACATGTAACTACTAGATTGTGATACAATACACTAATGGGTGAAGTTTGGTTTACTTCTGCGCAGCGGTTTGGGAGTTAACATCAAAATTACATTTCTCAGCCATATCGCATAGATCTCACTGTGAAAAGGCTTAAATGGCTTTTTTGACCTAAGTTTAATAATTGCGCTCAAACCAAATGTCCTAGAACGAAATTTTCAAATGTAACTACTAGAATGTGATACAATACACTATTGGGTGAAGTTTGGTTGACTTCTGCGCAGTGGTTTTGGAGTTAACATCAAAATTACATTTCTCGGCCATATCGCATACATCTCACTGTGAAAAGGCTTAAATGGCTTTTTTGACCTAAGTTTGAGGATTGCGCTCAAATCAAATGTCCTAGAACCAAATTTCCACATGTAACTACTAGATTGTGATACAATACACTAATGGGTGAAGTTTGGTTGACTTCTGCGCAGCGGTTTGGGAGTGAACATCAAAATTACATTTCTCGGCCATATCGCATAGATCTCACTGTGAAAAGGCTTAAATGGCTTTTTTGACCTAAGTTTGAGGATTGCGCTCAAACAAAATGTCCTAGAACAAAATTTTCAAATGTAACTACCAGATTGTGATACAATACACTATTGGGTGAAGTTTGGTTGACTTCTGCGCAGCGGTTTGGGAGTTAACATCAAAATTACATTTCTCGGCCATATCGCATAGATATCACTGTGAAAAGGCTTAAATGACTTTTTTAATTAAGTTTGATGATTGCGCTCAAACAAAATTTCCTAGAACAAAATTTTCAAATGTAACTACTAGATTGTGATACAATACACTATTGGGTGAAGTTTGGTTGACTTCTGCGCAGCGGTTTGGGAGTTAACATCAAAATTACATTTCTCGGCCATATCGCATAGATCTCACTGTGAAAAGGCTTAAATGGCTTTTTTGACCTAAGTTTAAAGATTGCGCTCAAACCAAATGTCCTAGAACGAAATTTTCAAATGTAACTACTAGAATGTGATACAATACACTATTGGGTGAAGTTTGGTTGACTTCTGCGCAGCGGTTTGGGAGTTAACACCAAAATTACATTTCTCGGCCATATCGCATAGATCTCACTGTGAAAAGGCTTAAATGGCTTTTTTAACCTAAGTTTGAGGATTACGCTCAAATCAAATGTCCTAGAACCAAATTTCCACATGTAACTACTAGATTGTGATACAATAAACTATTGGGTGAAGTTTGGTTGACTTCTGCGCAGCGGTTTGGGAGTTAACATCAAAATTACATTTCTCGGCCATATCGCATAGATCTCACTGTGAAAAGGCTTAAATGGCTTTTTTGACCTAAGTTTTAGGATTGCGCTCAAATCAAATGTCCTAGAACCAAATTTCCACATGTAACTACTAATTTGTGATACAATACACTAATGGGTGAAGTTTGGTTTACTTCTGCGCAGCGGTTTGGGAGTTAACATCAAAATTACATTTCTCGGCCATATCGCATAGATCTCACTGTGAAAAGGCTTAAATGGCTTTTTTGACCTAAGTTTGAGGATTGCGCTCAAATCAAATGTCCTAGAACCAAATTTTCACATGTAACTACTAGATTGTGATACAATACACTAATGGGTGAAGTTTGGTTGACTTCTGCGCAGCGGTTTGGGAGTTAACATCAAAATTACATTTCTCGGCCATATCGCATAGATCTCACTGTGAAAAGGCTTAAATGACTTTTTTAATTAAGTTTGATGATTGCGCTCAAACAAAATTTCCTAGAACAAAATTTTCAAATGTAACTACTAGATTGTGATACAATACACTATTGGGTGAAGTTTGGTTGACTTCTGCGCAGCGGTTTGGGAGTTAACATCAAAATTACATTTCTCGGCCATATCGCATAGATCTCACTGTGAAAAGGCTTAAATGGCTTTTTTGACCTAAGTTTAATGATTGCGCTCAAACCAAATGTCCTAGAACGAAATTTTTAAATGTAACTACTAGAATGTGATACAATACACTATTGGGTGAAGTTTGGTTGACTTCTGCGCAGCGGTTTGGGAGTTAACATCAAAATTACATTTCTCGGCCATATCGCATAGATCTCACTGTGAAAAGGCTTAAATGGCTTTTTTGACCTAAGTTTGAGGATTGCGCTCAAATCAAATGTCCTAGAACCAAATTTCCACATGTAACTACTAGATTGTGATACAATACACTAATGGGTGAAGTTTGGTTGACTTCTGCGCAGCGGTTTGGGAGTGAACATCAAAATTACATTTCTCGGCCATATCGCATAGATCTCACTGTGAAAAGGCTTAAATGACTTTTTTGACCTAAGTTTAATGATTGCGCTCAAACCAAATGTCCTAGAACGAAATTTTCAAATGTAACTACTAGATTGTGATACAATACACTAATGGGTGAAGTTTGGTTGACTTCTGCGCAGCGGTTTGGGAGTTAACATCAAAATTACATTTCTCGGCCATATCGCATAGATCTCACTGTGAAAAGGCTTAAATGACTTTTTTAATTAAGTTTGATGATTGCGCTCAAACAAAATGTCCTAGAACAAAATTTTCCAATGTAACTACTAGATTGTGATACAATACACTATTGGGTGAAGTTTGGTTGACTTCTGCGCAGCGGTTTGGGAGTTAACATCAAAATTACATTTCTCGGCCATATCGCATAGATCTCACTGTGAAAAGGCTTAAATGGCTTTTTTGACCTAAGTTTGAGGATTGCGCTCAAATCAAATGTCCTAGAACCAAATTTCAACATGTAACTACTAGATTGTGATACAATACAATAATGGGTGAAGTTTGGTTTACTTCTGCGCAGCGGTTTGGGAGTTAACATCAAAATTACATTTCTCGGCCATATCGCATAGTTTTCACTGTGAAAAGGCTTAAATGGCTTTTTTGACCTAAGTTTAATAATTGGGCTCAAACCAAATGTCCTAGAACAAAATTTTCAAATGTAACTACTAGAATGTGATACAATACACTATTGGGTGAAGTTTGGTTGACTTCTGCGCAGCGGTTTGGGAGTTAACATCAAAATTACATTTCTCGGCCATATCGCATAGATCTCACTGTGAAAAGGCTTAAATGGCTTTTTTGGACCTAAGTTTGAGGATTGCGCTCAAATCAAATGTCCTAGAACCAAATTTCCACATGTAACTACTAGATTGTGATACAATACACTAATGGGTGAAGTTTGGTTGACTTCTGCGCAGCGGTTTGGGAGTGAACATCAAAATTACATTTCTCGGCCATATCGCATAGTTTTCACTGTGAAAAGGCTTAAATGACTTTTTTAATTAAGTTTGATGATTGCGCTCAAACAAAATTTCCTAGAACAAAATTTTCAAATGTAACTACTAGATTGTGATACAATACACTATTGGGTGAAGTTTGGTTGACTTCTGCGCAGCGGTTTGGGAGTTAACATCAAAATTACATTTCTCGGCCATATCGCATAGATCTCACTGTGAAAAGGCTTGAATGACTTTTTTAATTAAGTTTGATGATTGCGTTCAAACAAAATGTCCTAGAACAAAATTTTCAAATGTAACTACTAGATTGTGATACAATACACTATTGGGTGAAGTTTGGTTGACTTCTGCGCAGCGGTTTGGGAGTTAACATCAAAATTACATTTCTCGGCCATATCGCATAGATCTCACTGTGAAAAGGCTTAAATGGATTTTTTGACCTAAGTTTGAGGATTGCGCTCAAATCAAATGTCCAATAACCAAATTTCCACATGTAACTACTAGATTGTGATACAATACACTAATGGGTGAAGTTTGGTTGACTTCTGCGCAGCGGTTTGGGAGTTAACATCAAAATTACATTTCTCGGCCATATCGCATAGATCTCACTGTGAAAAGGCTTAAATGACTTTTTTAATTAAGTTTGATGATTGCGTTCAAACAAAATGTCCTAGAACAAAATTTTCAAATGTAACTACTAGATTGTGATACAATACACTATTGGGTGAAGTTTGGTTGACTTCTGCGCAGCGGTTTGGGAGTTAACATCAAAATTACATTTCTCGGCCATATCGCATAGATCTCACTGTGAAAAGGCTTAAATGACTTTTTAAATTAAGTTTGATGATTGCGTTCAAACAAAATGTCCTAGAACAAAATTTTCAAATGTAACTACTAGATTGTGATACAATACACTATTGGGTGAAGTTTGGTTGACTTCTGCGCAGCGGTTTGGGAGTTAACATCAAAATTACATTTCTCGGCCATATCGCATAGATCTCACTGTGAAAAGGCTTAAATGGCTTTTTTGACCTAAGTTTGAGGATTGCGCTCAAATCAAATGTCCTAGAACCAAATTTCCACATGTAACTACTAGATTGTGATACAATACACTAATGGGTGAAGTTTGGTTGACTTCTGCGCAGCGGTTTGGGAGTTAACATCAAAACTACATTTCTCGGCCATATCGCAGAGATCTCACTGTGAAAAGGCTTAAATGACTTTTTTAATTAAGTTTGATGATTGCGCTCAAACAAAATTTCCTAGAACAAAATTTTCAAATGTAACTACTAGATTGTGATACAATACACTATTGGGTGAAGTTTGGTTGACTTCTGCGCAGCAGTTTGGGAGTTAACATCAAAATTACATTTCTCGGCCATATCGCATAGATCTCACTGTGAAAAGGCTTAAATGACTTTTTTGACCTAAGTTTAAAGATTGCGCTCAAACCAAATGTCCTAGAACGAAATTTTCAAATGTAACTACTAGAATGTGATACAATACACTATTGGGTGAAGTTTGGTTGACTTCTGCGCAGCGGTTTGGGAGTTAACATCAAAATTACATTTCTCGGCCATATCGCATAGATCTCACTGTGAAAAGGCTTAAATGGCTTTTTTAACCTAAGTTTGATGATTGCGTTCAAACAAAATGTCCTAGAACAAAATTTTCAAATGTAACTACTAGATTGTGATACAATACACTATTGGGTGAAGTTTGGTTGACTTCTGCGCAGCGGTTTGGGAGTTAACATCAAAATTACATTTCTCGGCCATATCGCATAGATCTCACTGTGAAAAGGCTTAAATGGCTTTTTTGACCTAAGTTTGAGGTTTGCGCTCAAATCAAATGTCCTATAACCAAATTTTCAAATGTAACTACTAGATTGTGATACAATACACTATTGGGTGAAGTTTGGTTGACTTCTGCGCTGCGGTTTGGGAGTTAACATCAAAATTACATTTCACGGCCATATCGCATAGATCTCACTGTGAAAAGGCTTAAATGACTTTTTTAATTAAGTTTGATGATTGCGTTCAAACAAAATGTCCTAGAACAAAATTTTCAAATGTAACTACTAGATTGTGATACAATACACTATTTGGTGAAGTTTAGTTGACTTCTGCGCAGCGGTTTGGGAGTTAACATCAAAATTACATTTCTCGGCCATATCTCATAGATCTCACTGTGAAAAGGCTTAAATGGCTTTTTTGACCTAAGTTTGAGGATTGCGCTCAAATCAAATGTGCTAGAACCAAATTTCCAAATGTAACTACTAGATTGTGATACAATACACTATTGGGTGAAGTTTGGTTGACTTCTGCGCAGCGGTTTGGGAGTTAACATCAAAATTACATTTCTCGGCCATATCGCATAGATCTCACTGTGAAAAGGCTTAAATGACTTTTTTAATTAAGTTTGATGATTGCGTTCAAACAAAATGTCCTAGAACAAAATTTTCAAATGTAACTACTAGATTGTGATACAATACACTATTGGGTGAAGTTTGGTTGACTTCTGCGCAGCGGTTTGGGAGTTAACATCAAAATTACATTTCTCGGCCATATCGCATAGATCTCACTGTGAAAAGGCTTAAATGGCTTTTTTGACCTAAGTTTGAGGATTGCGCTCAAATCAAATGTCCTAGAACCAAATTTCCACATGTAACTACTAGATTGTGATACAATACACTAATGGGTGAAGTTTGGTTTACTTCTGCGCAGCGGTTTGGGAGTTAACATCAAAATTACATTTCTCGGCCATATCGCATAGATCTCACTGTGAAAAGGCTTAAATGGCTTTTTTGACCTAAGTTTAATAATTGCGCTCAAACCAAATGTCCTAGAACGAAATTTTCAAATGTAACTACTAGAATGTGATACAATACACTATTGGGTGAAGTTTAGTTGACTTCTGCGCAGCGGTTTGGGAGTTAACATCAAAATTACATCACTCGGCCATATCGCATAGATCTCACTGTGAAAAGGCTTAAATGGCTTTTTTGACCTAAGTTTAATGATTGCGCTCAAACCAAATGTCCTAGAACGAAATTTTCAAATGTAACTACTAGAATGTGATACAATACACTATTGGGTGAAGTTTGGTTGACTTCTGCGCAGCGGTTTGGGAGTGAACATCAAAATTACATTTCTCGGCCATATCGCTTAGATCTCACTGTGAAAAGGCTTAAATGACTTTTTTAATTAAGTTTGATGATTGCGCTCAAACAAAATTTCCTAGAACAAAATTTTCAAATGTAACTACTAGATTGTGATACAATACACTATTGGGTGAAGTTTGGTTGACTTCTGCGCAGCGGTTTGGGAGTTAACATCAAAATTACATTTCTCGGCCATATCGCATAGATCTCACTGTGAAAAGGCTTAAATGACTTTTTTAATTAAGTTTGATGATTGCGTTCAAACAAAATGTCCTAGAACAAAATTTTCAAATGTAACTACTAGATTGTGATACAATAAACTATTGGGTGAAGTTTGGTTGACTTCTGCGCAGCGGTTTGGGAGTTAACATCAAAATTACATTTCTCGGCCATATCGCATAGATCTCACTGTGAAAAGGCTTAAATGGCTTTTTTGACCTAAGTTTAAAGATTGCGCTCAAACCAAATGTCCTAGAACGAAATTTTCAAATGTAACTACTAGAATGTGATACAATACACTATTGGGTGAAGTTTGGTTGACTTCTGCGCAGCGGTTTGGGAGTTAACACCAAAATTACATTTCTCGGCCATATCGCATAGATCTCACTGTGAAAAGGCTTAAATGGCTTTTTTAACCTAAGTTTGAGGATTACGCTCAAATCAAATGTCCTAGAACCAAATTTCCACATGTAACTACTAGATTGTGATACAATAAACTATTGGGTGAAGTTTGGTTGACTTCTGCGCAGCGGTTTGGGAGTTAACATCAAAATTACATTTCTCGGCCATATCGCATAGATCTCACTGTGAAAAGGCTTAAATGGCTTTTTTGACCTAAGTTTTAGGATTGCGCTCAAATCAAATGTCCTAGAACCAAATTTCCACATGTAACTACTAATTTGTGATACAATACACTAATGGGTGAAGTTTGGTTTACTTCTGCGCAGCGGTTTGGGAGTTAACATCAAAATTACATTTCTCGGCCATATCGCATAGATCTCACTGTGAAAAGGCTTAAATGGCTTTTTTGACCTAAGTTTGAGGATTGCGCTCAAATCAAATGTCCTAGAACCAAATTTTCACATGTAACTACTAGATTGTGATACAATACACTAATGGGTGAAGTTTGGTTGACTTCTGCGCAGCGGTTTGGGAGTTAACATCAAAATTACATTTCTCGGCCATATCGCATAGATCTCA
Source organism: Corythoichthys intestinalis (assembly GCF_030265065.1). Classification (NCBI taxonomy): domain Eukaryota; kingdom Metazoa; phylum Chordata; class Actinopteri; order Syngnathiformes; family Syngnathidae; genus Corythoichthys; species Corythoichthys intestinalis. The sequence goes on from NC_080396.1 coordinate 78,417,485, forward strand.
CTGTGAAAAGGCTTAAATGACTTTTTTAATTAAGTTTGATGATTGCGCTCAAACAAAATTTCCTAGAACAAAATTTTCAAATGTAACTACTAGATTGTGATACAATACACTATTGGGTGAAGTTTGGTTGACTTCTGCGCAGCGGTTTGGGAGTTAACATCAAAATTACATTTCTCGGCCATATCGCATAGATCTCACTGTGAAAAGGCTTAAATGGCTTTTTTGACCTAAGTTTAATGATTGCGCTCAAACCAAATGTCCTAGAACAAAATTTTTAAATGTAACTACTAGAATGTGATACAATACACTATTGGGTGAAGTTTGGTTGACTTCTGCGCAGCGGTTTGGGAGTTAACATCAAAATTACATTTCTCGGCCATATCGCATAGATCTCACTGTGAAAAGGCTTAAATGGCTTTTTTGACCTAAGTTTGAGGATTGCGCTCAAATCAAATGTCCTAGAACCAAATTTCCACATGTAACTACTAGATTGTGATACAATACACTAATGGGTGAAGTTTGGTTGACTTCTGCGCAGCGGTTTGGGAGTTAACATCAAAATTACATTTCTCGGCCATATCGCATAGATCTCACTGTGAAAAGGCTTAAATGACTTTTTTAATTAAGTTTGATGATTGCGCTCAAACAAAATGTCCTAGAACAAAATTTTCAAATGTAACTACTAGATTGTGATACAATACACTAATGGGTGAAGTTTGGTTGACTTCTGCGCAGCGGTTTGGTAGTTAACATCAAAATTACATTTCTCGGCCATATCGCATAGATCTCACTGTGAAAAGGCTTAAATGACTTTTTTAATTAAGTTTGATGATTGCGCTCAAACAAAATGTCCTAGAACAAAATTTTCCAATGTAACTACTAGATTGTGATACAATACACTATTGGGTGAAGTTTGGTTGACTTCTGCGCAGCGGTTTGGGAGTTAACATCAAAATTACATTTCTCGGCCATATCGCATAGATCTCACTGTGAAAAGGCTTAAATGGCTTTTTTGACCTAAGTTTGAGGATTGCGCTCAAATCAAATGTCCTAGAACCAAATTTCCACATGTAACTACTAGATTGTGATACAATACACTAATGGGTGAAGTTTGGTTTACTTCTGCGCAGCGGTTTGGGAGTTAACATCAAAATTACATTTCTCGGCCATATCGCATAGTTTTCACTGTGAAAAGGCTTAAATGGCTTTTTTGACCTAAGTTTAATAATTGGGCTCAAACCAATTGTCCTAGAACAAAATTTTCAAATGTAACTACTAGAATGTGATACAATACACTATTGGGTGAAGTTTGGTTGACTTCTGCGCAGCGGTTTGGGAGTTAACATCAAAATTACATTTCTCGGCCATATCGCATAGATCTCACTGTGAAAAGGCTTAAATGGCTTTTTTGGACCTAAGTTTGAGGATTGCGCTCAAATCAAATGTCCTAGAACCAAATTTCCACATGTAACTACTAGATTGTGATACAATACACTAATGGGTGAAGTTTGGTTGACTTCTGCGCAGCGGTTTGGGAGTGAACATCAAAATTACATTTCTCGGCCATATCGCATAGTTTTCACTGTGAAAAGGCTTAAATGACTTTTTTAATTAAGTTTGATGATTGCGCTCAAACAAAATTTCCTAGAACAAAATTTTCAAATGTAACTACTAGATTGTGATACAATACACTATTGGGTGAAGTTTGGTTGACTTCTGCGCAGCGGTTTGGGAGTTAACATCAAAATTACATTTCTCGGCCATATCGCATAGATCTCACTGTGAAAAGGCTTAAATGACTTTTTTAATTAAGTTTGATGATTGCGTTCAAACAAAATGTCCTAGAACAAAATTTTCAAATGTAACTACTAGATTGTGATACAATACACTATTGGGTGAAGTTTGGTTGACTTCTGCGCAGCGGTTTGGGAGTTAACATCAAAATTACATTTCTCGGCCATATCGCATAGATCTCACTGTGAAAAGGCTTAAATGGCTTTTTTGACCTAAGTTTGAGGATTGCGCTCAAATCAAATGTCCAATAACCAAATTTCCACATGTAACTACTAGATTGTGATACAATACACTAATGGGTGAAGTTTGGTTGACTTCTGCGCAGCGGTTTGGGAGTTAACATCAAAATTACATTTCTCGGCCATATCGCATAGATCTCACTGTGAAAAGGCTTAAATGACTTTTTTAATTAAGTTTGATGATTGCGTTCAAACAAAATGTCCTAGAACAAAATTTTCAAATGTAACTACTAGATTGTGATACAATACACTATTGGGTGAAGTTTGGTTGACTTCTGCGCAGCGGTTTGGGAGTTAACATCAAAATTACATTTCTCGGCCATATCGCATAGATCTCACTGTGAAAAGGCTTGAATGACTTTTTAAATTAAGTTTGATGATTGCGTTCAAACAAAATGTCCTAGAACAAAATTTTCAAATGTAACTACTAGATTGTGATACAATACACTATTGGGTGAAGTTTGGTTGACTTCTGCGCAGCGGTTTGGGAGTTAACATCAAAATTACATTTCTCGGCCATATCGCATAGATCTCACTGTGAAAAGGCTTAAATGGCTTTTTTGACCTAAGTTTGAGGATTGCGCTCAAATCAAATGTCCTAGAACCAAATTTCCACATGTAACTACTAGATTGTGATACAATACACTAATGGGTGAAGTTTGGTTGACTTCTGCGCAGCGGTTTGGGAGTTAACATCAAAATTACATTTCTCGGCCATATCGCATAGATCTCACTGTGAAAAGGCTTAAATGGCTTTTTTGACCTAAGTTTTAGGATTGCGCTCAAATCAAATGTCCTAGAACCAAATTTCCACATGTAACTACTAATTTGTGATACAATACACTAATGGGTGAAGTTTGGTTTACTTCTGCGCAGCGGTTTGGGAGTTAACATCAAAATTACATTTCTCGGCCATATCGCATAGATCTCACTGTGAAAAGGCTTAAATGGCTTTTTTGACCTAAGTTTGAGGATTGCGCTCAAATCAAATGTCCTAGAACCAAATTTTCACATGTAACTACTAGATTGTGATACAATACACTAATGGGTGAAGTTTGGTTGACTTCTGCGCAGCGGTTTGGGAGTTAACATCAAAATTACATTTCTCGGCCATATCGCATAGATCTCACTGTGAAAAGGCTTAAATGACTTTTTTAATTAAGTTTGATGATTGCGCTCAAACAAAATTTCCTAGAACAAAATTTTCAAATGTAACTACTAGATTGTGATACAATACACTATTGGGTGAAGTTTGGTTGACTTCTGCGCAGCGGTTTGGGAGTTAACATCAAAATTACATTTCTCGGCCATATCGCATAGATCTCACTGTGAAAAGGCTTAAATGGCTTTTTTGACCTAAGTTTAATGATTGCGCTCAAACCAAATGTCCTAGAACAAAATTTTTAAATGTAACTACTAGAATGTGATACAATACACTATTGGGTGAAGTTTGGTTGACTTCTGCGCAGCGGTTTGGGAGTTAACATCAAAATTACATTTCTCGGCCATATCGCATAGATCTCACTGTGAAAAGGCTTAAATGGCTTTTTTGACCTAAGTTTGAGGATTGCGCTCAAATCAAATGTCCTAGAACCAAATTTCCACATGTAACTACTAGATTGTGATACAATACACTAATGGGTGAAGTTTGGTTGACTTCTGCGCAGCGGTTTGGGAGTTAACATCAAAATTACATTTCTCGGCCATATCGCATAGATCTCACTGTGAAAAGGCTTAAATGACTTTTTTAATTAAGTTTGATGATTGCGCTCAAACAAAATGTCCTAGAACAAAATTTTCAAATGTAACTACTAGATTGTGATACAATACACTAATGGGTGAAGTTTGGTTGACTTCTGCGCAGCGGTTTGGTAGTTAACATCAAAATTACATTTCTCGGCCATATCGCATAGATCTCACTGTGAAAAGGCTTAAATGACTTTTTTAATTAAGTTTGATGATTGCGCTCAAACAAAATGTCCTAGAACAAAATTTTCCAATGTAACTACTAGATTGTGATACAATACACTATTGGGTGAAGTTTGGTTGACTTCTGCGCAGCGGTTTGGGAGTTAACATCAAAATTACATTTCTCGGCCATATCGCATAGATCTCACTGTGAAAAGGCTTAAATGGCTTTTTTGACCTAAGTTTGAGGATTGCGCTCAAATCAAATGTCCTAGAACCAAATTTCCACATGTAACTACTAGATTGTGATACAATACACTAATGGGTGAAGTTTGGTTTACTTCTGCGCAGCGGTTTGGGAGTTAACATCAAAATTACATTTCTCGGCCATATCGCATAGTTTTCACTGTGAAAAGGCTTAAATGGCTTTTTTGACCTAAGTTTAATAATTGGGCTCAAACCAATTGTCCTAGAACAAAATTTTCAAATGTAACTACTAGAATGTGATACAATACACTATTGGGTGAAGTTTGGTTGACTTCTGCGCAGCGGTTTGGGAGTTAACATCAAAATTACATTTCTCGGCCATATCGCATAGATCTCACTGTGAAAAGGCTTAAATGGCTTTTTTGGACCTAAGTTTGAGGATTGCGCTCAAATCAAATGTCCTAGAACCAAATTTCCACATGTAACTACTAGATTGTGATACAATACACTAATGGGTGAAGTTTGGTTGACTTCTGCGCAGCGGTTTGGGAGTGAACATCAAAATTACATTTCTCGGCCATATCGCATAGTTTTCACTGTGAAAAGGCTTAAATGACTTTTTTAATTAAGTTTGATGATTGCGCTCAAACAAAATTTCCTAGAACAAAATTTTCAAATGTAACTACTAGATTGTGATACAATACACTATTGGGTGAAGTTTGGTTGACTTCTGCGCAGCGGTTTGGGAGTTAACATCAAAATTACATTTCTCGGCCATATCGCATAGATCTCACTGTGAAAAGGCTTAAATGACTTTTTTAATTAAGTTTGATGATTGCGTTCAAACAAAATGTCCTAGAACAAAATTTTCAAATGTAACTACTAGATTGTGATACAATACACTATTGGGTGAAGTTTGGTTGACTTCTGCGCAGCGGTTTGGGAGTTAACATCAAAATTACATTTCTCGGCCATATCGCATAGATCTCACTGTGAAAAGGCTTAAATGGCTTTTTTGACCTAAGTTTGAGGATTGCGCTCAAATCAAATGTCCAATAACCAAATTTCCACATGTAACTACTAGATTGTGATACAATACACTAATGGGTGAAGTTTGGTTGACTTCTGCGCAGCGGTTTGGGAGTTAACATCAAAATTACATTTCTCGGCCATATCGCATAGATCTCACTGTGAAAAGGCTTAAATGACTTTTTTAATTAAGTTTGATGATTGCGTTCAAACAAAATGTCCTAGAACAAAATTTTCAAATGTAACTACTAGATTGTGATACAATACACTATTGGGTGAAGTTTGGTTGACTTCTGCGCAGCGGTTTGGGAGTTAACATCAAAATTACATTTCTCGGCCATATCGCATAGATCTCACTGTGAAAAGGCTTAAATGACTTTTTAAATTAAGTTTGATGATTGCGTTCAAACAAAATGTCCTAGAACAAAATTTTCAAATGTAACTACTAGATTGTGATACAATACACTATTGGGTGAAGTTTGGTTGACTTCTGCGCAGCGGTTTGGGAGTTAACATCAAAATTACATTTCTCGGCCATATCGCATAGATCTCACTGTGAAAAGGCTTAAATGGCTTTTTTGACCTAAGTTTGAGGATTGCGCTCAAATCAAATGTCCTAGAACCAAATTTCCACATGTAACTACTAGATTGTGATACAATACACTAATGGGTGAAGTTTGGTTGACTTCTGCGCAGCGGTTTGGGAGTTAACATCAAAACTACATTTCTCGGCCATATCGCATAGATCTCACTGTGAAAAGGCTTAAATGACTTTTTTAATTAAGTTTGATGATTGCGCTCAAACAAAATTTCCTAGAACAAAATTTTCAAATGTAACTACTAGATTGTGATACAATACACTATTGGGTGAAGTTTGGTTGACTTCTGCGCAGCGGTTTGGGAGTTAACATCAAAATTACATTTCTCGGCCATATCGCATAGATCTCACTGTGAAAAGGCTTAAATGACTTTTTTGACCTAAGTTTAAAGATTGCGCTCAAACCAAATGTCCTAGAACGAAATTTTCAAATGTAACTACTAGAATGTGATACAATACACTATTGGGTGAAGTTTGGTTGACTTCTGCGCAGCGGTTTGGGAGTTAACATCAAAATTACATTTCTCGGCCATATCGCATAGATCTCACTGTGAAAAGGCTTAAATGGCTTTTTTAACCTAAGTTTGATGATTGCGTTCAAACAAAATGTCCTAGAACAAAATTTTCAAATGTAACTACTAGATTGTGATACAATACACTATTGGGTGAAGTTTGGTTGACTTCTGCGCAGCGGTTTGGGAGTTAACATCAAAATTACATTTCTCGGCCATATCGCATAGATCTCACTGTGAAAAGGCTTAAATGGCTTTTTTGACCTAAGTTTGAGGTTTGCGCTCAAATCAAATGTCCTATAACCAAATTTTCAAATGTAACTACTAGATTGTGATACAATACACTATTGGGTGAAGTTTGGTTGACTTCTGCGCAGCGGTTTGGGAGTTAACATCAAAATTACATTTCACGGCCATATCGCATAGATCTCACTGTGAAAAGGCTTAAATGACTTTTTTAATTAAGTTTGATGATTGCGTTCAAACAAAATGTCCTAGAACAAAATTTTCAAATGTAACTACTAGATTGTGATACAATACACTATTTGGTGAAGTTTAGTTGACTTCTGCGCAGCGGTTTGGGAGTTAACATCAAAATTACATTTCTCGGCCATATCGCATAGATCTCACTGTGAAAAGGCTTAAATGGCTTTTTTGACCTAAGTTTGAGGATTGCGCTCAAATCAAATGTGCTAGAACCAAATTTCCAAATGTAACTACTAGATTGTGATACAATACACTATTGGGTGAAGTTTGGTTGACTTCTGCGCAGCGGTTTGGGAGTTAACATCAAAATTACATTTCTCGGCCATATCGCATAGATCTCACTGTGAAAAGGCTTAAATGACTTTTTTAATTAAGTTTGATGATTGCGTTCAAACAAAATGTCCTAGAACAAAATTTTCAAATGTAACTACTAGATTGTGATACAATACACTATTGGGTGAAGTTTGGTTGACTTCTGCGCAGCGGTTTGGGAGTTAACATCAAAATTACATTTCTCGGCCATATCGCATAGATCTCACTGTGAAAAGGCTTAAATGGCTTTTTTGACCTAAGTTTAAAGATTGCGCTCAAACCAAATGTCCTAGAACGAAATTTTCAAATGTAACTACTAGAATGTGATACAATACACTATTGGGTGAAGTTTGGTTGACTTCTGCGCAGCGGTTTGGGAGTTAACATCAAAATTACATTTCTCGGCCATATCGCATAGATCTCACTGTGAAAAGGCTTAAATGGCTTTTTTAACCTAAGTTTGATGATTGCGTTCAAACAAAATGTCCTAGAACAAAATTTTCAAATGTAACTACTAGATTGTGATACAATACACTATTGGGTGAAGTTTGGTTGACTTCTGCGCAGCGGTTTGGGAGTTAACATCAAAATTACATTTCTCGGCCATATCGCATAGATCTCACTGTGAAAAGGCTTAAATGGCTTTTTTGACCTAAGTTTGAGGTTTGCGCTCAAATCAAATGTCCTATAACCAAATTTTCAAATGTAACTACTAGATTGTGATACAATACACTATTGGGTGAAGTTTGGTTGACTTCTGCGCAGCGGTTTGGGAGTTAACATCAAAATTACATTTCACGGCCATATCGCATAGATCTCACTGTGAAAAGGCTTAAATGACTTTTTTAATTAAGTTTGATGATTGCGTTCAAACAAAATGTCCTAGAACAAAATTTTCAAATGTAACTACTAGATTGTGATACAATACACTATTTGGTGAAGTTTAGTTGACTTCTGCGCAGCGGTTTGGGAGTTAACATCAAAATTACATTTCTCGGCCATATCGCATAGATCTCACTGTGAAAAGGCTTAAATGGCTTTTTTGACCTAAGTTTGAGGATTGCGCTCAAATCAAATGTGCTAGAACCAAATTTCCAAATGTAACTACTAGATTGTGATACAATACACTATTGGGTGAAGTTTGGTTGACTTCTGCGCAGCGGTTTGGGAGTTAACATCAAAATTACATTTCTCGGCCATATCGCATAGATCTCACTGTGAAAAGGCTTAAATGACTTTTTTAATTAAGTTTGATGATTGCGTTCAAACAAAATGTCCTAGAACAAAATTTTCAAATGTAACTACTAGATTGTGATACAATACACTATTGGGTGAAGTTTGGTTGACTTCTGCGCAGCGGTTTGGGAGTTAACATCAAAATTACATTTCTCGGCCATATCGCATAGATCTCACTGTGAAAAGGTTTAAATGGCTTTTTTGACCTAAGTTTGAGGATTGCGCTCAAATCAAATGTCCTAGAACCAAATTTCCACATGTAACTACTAGATTGTGATACAATACACTAATGGGTGAAGTTTGGTTTACTTCTGCGCAGCGGTTTGGGAGTTAACATCAAAATTACATTTCTCGGCCATATCGCATAGATCTCACTGTGAAAAGGCTTAAATGGCTTTTTTGACCTAAGTTTAATAATTGCGCTCAAACCAAATGTCCTAGAACGAAATTTTCAAATGTAACTACTAGAATGTGATACAATACACTGTTGGGTGAAGTTTAGTTGACTTCTGCGCAGCGGTTTGGGAGTTAACATCAAAATTACATCACTCGGCCATATCGCATAGATCTCACTGTGAAAAGGCTTAAATGGCTTTTTTGACCTAAGTTTAATGATTGCGCTCAAACCAAATGTCCTAGAACGAAATTTTCAAATGTAACTACTAGAATGTGATACAATACACTATTGGGTGAAGTTTGGTTGACTTCTGCGCAGCGGTTTGGGAGTGAACATCAAAATTACATTTCTCGGCCATATCGCTTAGATCTCACTGTGAAAAGGCTTAAATGACTTTTTTTAATTAAGTTTGAAGATTGCGCTCAAATCAAATGTCCTAGAACTAAATTTCCAAATGTAACTACTAGATTGTGATAAAATACACTATTGGGTGAAGTTTGGTTGACTTCTGCGCAGCGGTTTGGGAGTTAACATCAAAATTACATTTCTCGGCCATATCGCATAGATCTCACTGTGAAAAGGCTTAAATGGCTTTTTTGACCTAAGTTTGAGGATTGCGCTCAAATCAAATGTCCTATAACCAAATTTCCACATGTAACTACTAGATTGTGATACAATACACTAATGGGTGAAGTTTGGTTGACTTCTGCGCAGCGGTTTGGGAGTTAACATCAAAATTACATTTCTCGGCCATATCGCATAGATCTCACTGTGAAAAGGCTTAAATGGCTTTTTTGACCTAAGTTTGAGGATTGCGCTCAAATCAAATGTCCTAGAACCAAATTTCCACATGTAACTACTAGATTGTGATACAATACACTAATGGGTGAAGTTTGGTTTACTTCTGCGCAGCGGTTTGGGAGTTAACATCAAAATTACATTTCTCGGCCATATCGCATAGTTTTCACTGTGAAAAGGCTTAAATGGCTTTTTTGACCTAAGTTTAATAATTGGGCTCAAACCAAATGTCCTAGAACAAAATTTTCAAATGTAACTACTAGAATGTGATACAATACACTATTGGGTGAAGTTTGGTTGACTTCTGCGCAGCGGTTTGGGAGTTAACATCAAAATTACATTTCTCGGCCATATCGCATAGATCTCACTGTGAAAAGGCTTAAATGGCTTTTTTGGACCTAAGTTTGAGGATTGCGCTCAAATCAAATGTCCTAGAACCAAATTTCCACATGTAACTACTAGATTGTGATACAATACACTAATGGGTGAAGTTTGGTTGACTTCTGCGCAGCGGTTTGGGAGTGAACATCAAAATTACATTTCTCGGCCATATCGCATAGTTTTCACTGTGAAAAGGCTTAAATGACTTTTTTAATTAAGTTTGATGATTGCGCTCAAACAAAATTTCCTAGAACAAAATTTTCAAATGTAACTACTAGATTGTGATACAATACACTATTGGGTGAAGTTTGGTTGACTTCTGCGCAGCGGTTTGGGAGTTAACATCAAAATTACATTTCTCGGCCATATCGCATAGATCTCACTGTGAAAAGGCTTAAATGACTTTTTTAATTAAGTTTGATGATTGCGTTCAAACAAAATGTCCTAGAACAAAATTTTCAAATGTAACTACTAGATTGTGATACAATACACTATTGGGTGAAGTTTGGTTGACTTCTGCGCAGCGGTTTGGGAGTTAACATCAAAATTACATTTCTCGGCCATATCGCATAGATCTCACTGTGAAAAGGCTTAAATGGCTTTTTTGACCTAAGTTTGAGGATTGCGCTCAAATCAAATGTCCAATAACCAAATTTCCACATGTAACTACTAGATTGTGATACAATACACTAATGGGTGAAGTTTGGTTGACTTCTGCGCAGCGGTTTGGGAGTTAACATCAAAATTACATTTCTCGGCCATATCGCATAGATCTCACTGTGAAAAGGCTTAAATGACTTTTTTAATTAAGTTTGATGATTGCGTTCAAACAAAATGTCCTAGAACAAAATTTTCAAATGTAACTACTAGATTGTGATACAATACACTATTGGGTGAAGTTTGGTTGACTTCTGCGCAGCGGTTTGGGAGTTAACATCAAAATTACATTTCTCGGCCATATCGCATAGATCTCACTGTGAAAAGGCTTAAATGACTTTTTAAATTAAGTTTGATGATTGCGTTCAAACAAAATGTCCTAGAACAAAATTTTCAAATGTAACTACTAGATTGTGATACAATACACTATTGGGTGAAGTTTGGTTGACTTCTGCGCAGCGGTTTGGGAGTTAACATCAAAATTACATTTCTCGGCCATATCGCATAGATCTCACTGTGAAAAGGCTTAAATGGCTTTTTTGACCTAAGTTTGAGGATTGCGGTCAAATCAAATGTCCTAGAACCAAATTTCCACATGTAACTACTAGATTGTGATACAATACACTAATGGGTGAAGTTTGGTTGACTTCTGCGCAGCGGTTTGGGAGTTAACATCAAAACTACATTTCTCGGCCATATCGCATAGATCTCACTGTGAAAAGGCTTAAATGACTTTTTTAATTAAGTTTGATGATTGCGCTCAAACAAAATTTCCTAGAACAAAATTTTCAAATGTAACTACTAGATTGTGATACAATACACTATTGGGTGAAGTTTGGTTGACTTCTGCGCAGCGGTTTGGGAGTTAACATCAAAATTACATTTCTCGGCCATATCGCATAGATCTCACTGTGAAAAGGCTTAAATGACTTTTTTGACCTAAGTTTAAAGATTGCGCTCAAACCAAATGTCCTAGAACGAAATTTTCAAATGTAACTACTAGAATGTGATACAATACACTATTGGGTGAAGTTTGGTTGACTTCTGCGCAGCGGTTTGGGAGTTAACATCAAAATTACATTTCTCGGCCATATCGCATAGATCTCACTGTGAAAAGGCTTAAATGGCTTTTTTAACCTAAGTTTGATGATTGCGTTCAAACAAAATGTCCTAGAACAAAATTTTCAAATGTAACTACTAGATTGTGATACAATACACTATTGGGTGAAGTTTGGTTGACTTCTGCGCAGCAGTTTGGGAGTTAACATCAAAATTACATTTCTCGGCCATATCGCATAGATCTCACTGTGAAAAGGCTTAAATGACTTTTTTAATTAAGTTTGATGATTGCGTTCAAACAAAATGTCCTAGAACAAAATTTTCAAATGTAACTACTAGATTGTGATACAATACACTATTTGGTGAAGTTTAGTTGACTTCTGCGCAGCGGTTTGGGAGTTAACATCAAAATTACATTTCTCGGCCATATCGCATAGATCTCACTGTGAAAAGGCTTAAATGGCTTTTTTGACCTAAGTTTGAGGATTGCGCTCAAATCAAATGTGCTAGAACCAAATTTCCAAATGTAACTACTAGATTGTGATACAATACACTATTGGGTGAAGTTTGGTTGACTTCTGCGCAGCGGTTTGGGAGTTAACATCAAAATTACATTTCTCGGCCATATCGCATAGATCTCACTGTGAAAAGGCTTAAATGACTTTTTTAATTAAGTTTGATGATTGCGTTCAAACAAAATGTCCTAGAACAAAATTTTCAAATGTAACTACTAGATTGTGATACAATACACTATTGGGTGAAGTTTGGTTGACTTCTGCGCAGCGGTTTGGGAGTTAACATCAAAATTACATTTCTCGGCCATATCGCATAGATCTCACTGTGAAAAGGCTTAAATGGCTTTTTTGACCTAAGTTTGAGGATTGCGCTCAAATCAAATGTCCTAGAACCAAATTTCCACATGTAACTACTAGATTGTGATACAATACACTAATGGGTGAAGTTTGGTTTACTTCTGCGCAGCGGTTTGGGAGTTAACATCAAAATTACATTTCTCGGCCATATCGCATAGATCTCACTGTGAAAAGGCTTAAATGGCTTTTTTGACCTAAGTTTAATAATTGCGCTCAAACCAAATGTCCTAGAACGAAATTTTCAAATGTAACTACTAGAATGTGATACAATACACTATTGGGTGAAGTTTAGTTGACTTCTGCGCAGCGGTTTGGGAGTTAACATCAAAATTACATCACTCGGCCATATCGCATAGATCTCACTGTGAAAAGGCTTAAATGGCTTTTTTGACCTAAGTTTAATGATTGCGCTCAAACCAAATGTCCTAGAACGAAATTTTCAAATGTAACTACTAGAATGTGATACAATACACTATTGGGTGAAGTTTGGTTGACTTCTGCGCAGCGGTTTGGGAGTGAACATCAAAATTACATTTCTCGGCCATATCGCTTAGATCTCACTGTGAAAAGGCTTAAATGACTTTTTTTAATTAAGTTTGAAGATTGCGCTCAAATCAAATGTCCTAGAACTAAATTTCCAAATGTAACTACTAGATTGTGATAAAATACACTATTGGGTGAAGTTTGGTTGACTTCTGCGCAGCGGTTTGGGAGTTAACATCAAAATTACATTTCTCGGCCATATCGCATAGATCTCACTGTGAAAAGGCTTAAATGGCTTTTTTGACCTAAGTTTGAGGATTGCGCTCAAATCAAATGTCCTATAACCAAATTTCCACATGTAACTACTAGATTGTGATACAATACACTAATGGGTGAAGTTTGGTTGACTTCTGCGCAGCGGTTTGGGAGTTAACATCAAAATTACATTTCTCGGCCATATCGCATAGATCTCACTGTGAAAAGGCTTAAATGACTTTTTTAATTAAGTTTGATGATTGCGTTCAAACAAAATGTCCTAGAACAAAATTTTCAAATGTAACTACTAGATTGTGATACAATACACTATTGGGTGAAGTTTGGTTGACTTCTGCGCAGCGGTTTGGGAGTTAACATCAAAATTACATTTCTCGGCCATATCGCATAGATCTCACTGTGAAAAGGCTTAAATGGCTTTTTTGACCTAAGTTTGAGGATTGCGCTCAAATCAAATGTCCTAGAACCAAATTTCCACATGTAACTACTAGATTGTGATACAATACACTAATGGGTGAAGTTTGGTTTACTTCTGCGCAGCGGTTTGGGAGTTAACATCAAAATTACATTTCTCGGCCATATCGCATAGATCTCACTGTGAAAAGGCTTAAATGGCTTTTTTGACCTAAGTTTAATGATTGCGCTCAAACCAAATGTCCTAGAACGAAATTTTCAAATGTAAATACTAGAATGTGATACAATACACTATTGGGTGAAGTTTGGTTGACTTCTGCGCAGCGGTTTGGGAGTTAACATCAAAATTACATTTCTCGGCCATATCGCATAGATCTCACTGTGAAAAGGCTTAAATGGCTTTTTTGACCTAAGTTTGAGGATTGCGCTCAAACAAAATGTCCTAGAACAAAATTTTCAAATGTAACTACTAGATTGTGATACAATACAGTATTGGGTGAAGTTTGGTTGACTTCTGCGCAGCGGTTTGGGAGTTAACATCAAAATTACATTTCTCGGCCATATCGCATAGATCTCACTGTGAAAAGGCTTAAATGACTTTTTTAATTAAGTTTGATGATTGCGTTCAAACAAAATGTCCTAGAACAAAATTTTCAAATGTAACTACTAGATTGTGATACAATACACTATTGGGTGAAGTTTGGTTGACTTCTGCGCAGCGGTTTGGGAGTTAACATCAAAATTACATTTCTCGGCCATATCGCATAGATCTCACTGTGAAAAGGCTTAAATGGCTTTTTTGACCTAAGTTTGAGGATTGCGCTCAAATCAAATGTCCTAGAACCAAATTTCCACATGTAATTACTAGATTGTGATACAATACACTATTGGGTGAAGTTTGGTTGACTTCTTTGCAGCGGTTTGGGAGTGAACATCAAAATTACATTTCTCGGCCATATCGCTTAGATCTCACTGTGAAAAGGCTTAAATGACTTTTTTTAATTAAGTTTGAAGATTGCGCTCAAATCAAATGTCCTAGAACTAAATTTTCAAATGTAACTACTAGATTGTGATAAAATACACTATTGGGTGAAGTTTGGTTGACTTCTGCGCAGCGGTTTGGGAGTTAACATCAAAATTACATTTCTCGGCCATATCGCATAGATCTCACTGTGAAAAGGCTTAAATGGCTTTTTTGACCTAAGTTTGAGGATTGCGCTCAAATCAAATGTCCTATAACCAAATTTCCACATGTAACTACTAGATTGTGATACAATACACTAATGGGTGAAGTTTGGTTGACTTCTGCGCAGCGGTTTGGGAGTTAACATCAAAATTACATTTCTCGGCCATATCGCATAGATCTCACTGTGAAAAGGCTTAAATGACTTTTTTAATTAAGTTTGATGATTGCGTTCAAACAAAATGTCCTAGAACAAAATTTTCAAATGTAACTACTAGATTGTGATACAATACACTATTGGGTGAAGTTTGGTTGACTTCTGCGCAGCGGTTTGGGAGTTAACATCAAAATTACATTTCTCGGCCATATCGCATAGATCTCACTGTGAAAAGGCTTAAATGGCTTTTTTGACCTAAGTTTGAGGATTGCGCTCAAATCAAATGTCCTAGAACCAAATTTCCACATGTAACTACTAGATTGTGATACAATACACTAATGGGTGAAGTTTGGTTTACTTCTGCGCAGCGGTTTGGGAGTTAACATCAAAATTACATTTCTCGGCCATATCGCATAGATCTCACTGTGAAAAGGCTTAAATGGCTTTTTTGACCTAAGTTTAATGATTGCGCTCAAACCAAATGTCCTAGAACGAAATTTTCAAATGTAACTACTAGAATGTGATACAATACACTATTGGGTGAAGTTTGGTTGACTTCTGCGCAGCGGTTTGGGAGTTAACATCAAAATTACATTTCTCGGCCATATCGCATAGATCTCACTGTGAAAAGGCTTAAATGGCTTTTTTGACCTAAGTTTGAGGATTGCGCTCAAATCAAATGTCCTAGAACCAAATTTCCACATGTAATTACTAGATTGTGATACAATACACTAATGGGTGAAGTTTGGTTGACTTCTGCGCAGCGGTTTGGGAGTTAACATCAAAATTACATTTCTCGGCCATATCGCATAGATCTCACTGTGAAAAGGCTTAAATGACTTTTTTAATTAAGTTTAATGATTGCGCTCAAACCAAATCCCCTAGAACGAAATTTTCAAATGTAACTACTAGAATGTGATACAATACACTATTGGGTGAAGTTTAGTTGACTTCTGCGCAGCGGTTTGGGAGTTAACATCAAAATTAAATTTCTCGGCCATATCGCATAGATCTCACTGTGAAAAGGCTTAAATGGCTTTTTTGACCTAAGTTTAATGATTGCGCTCAAACAAAATGTCCTAGAACAAAATTTTCAAATGTAACTACTAGATTGTGATACAATACACTATTGGGTGAAGTTTGGTTGACTTCTGCGCAGCGGTTTGGGAGTTAACATCAAAATTACATTTCTCGGCCATATCGCATAGATCTCACTGTGAAAAGGCTTAAATGGCTTTTTTGACCTAAGTTTGAGGATTGCGCTCAAATCAAATGTCCTAGAACCAAATTTCCACATGTAACTACTAGATTGTGATACAATACACTAATGGGTGAAGTTTGGTTTACTTCTGCGCAGCGGTTTGGGAGTTAACATCAAAATTACATTTCTCGGCCATATCGCATAGATCTCACTGTGAAAAGGCTTAAATGGCTTTTTTGACCTAAGTTTAATGATTGCGCTCAAACCAAATGTCCTAGAACGAAATTTTCAAATGTAACTACTAGAATGTGATACAATACACTATTGGGTGAAGTTTGGTTGACTTCTGCGCAGCGGTTTGGGAGTTAACATCAAAATTACATTTCTCGGCCATATCGCATAGATCTCACTGTGAAAAGGCTTAAATGGCTTTTTTGACCTAAGTTTGAGGATTGCGCTCAAACAAAATGTCCTAGAACAAAATTTTCAAATGTAACTACTAGATTGTGATACAATACACTATTGGGTGAAGTTTGGTTGACTTCTGCGCAGCGGTTTGGGAGTTAACATCAAAATTAAATTTCTCGGCCATATCGCATAGATCTCACTGTGAAAAGGCTTAAATGACTTTTTTAATTAAGTTTGATGATTGCGTTCAAACAAAATGTCCTAGAACAAAATTTTCAAATGTAACTACTAGATTGTGATACAATACACTATTGGGTGAAGTTTGGTTGACTTCTGCGCAGCGGTTTGGGAGTTAACATCAAAATTACATTTCTCGGCCATATCGCATAGATCTCACTGTGAAAAGGCTTAAATGGCTTTTTTGACCTAAGTTTGAGGATTGCGCTCAAATCAAATGTCCTAGAACCAAATTTCCACATGTAACTACTAGATTGTGATACAATACACTAATGGGTGAAGTTTGGTTTACTTCTGCGCAGCGGTTTGGGAGTTAACATCAAAATTACATTTCTCGGCCATATCGCATAGATCTCACTGTGAAAAGGCTTAAATGGCTTTTTTGACCTAAGTTTAATGATTGCGCTCAAACCAAATGTCCTAGAACGAAATTTTCAAATGTAAATACTAGAATGTGATACAATACACTATTGGGTGAAGTTTGGTTGACTTCTGCGCAGCGGTTTGGGAGTTAACATCAAAATTACATTTCTCGGCCATATCGCATAGATCTCACTGTGAAAAGGCTTAAATGGCTTTTTTGACCTAAGTTTGAGGATTGCGCTCAAACAAAATGTCCTAGAACAAAATTTTCAAATGTAACTACTAGATTGTGATACAATACACTATTGGGTGAAGTTTGGTTGACTTCTGCGCAGCGGTTTGGGAGTTAACATCAAAATTACATTTCTCGGCCATATCGCATAGATCTCACTGTGAAAAGGCTTAAATGACTTTTTTAATTAAGTTTGATGATTGCGTTCAAACAAAATGTCCTAGAACAAAATTTTCAAATGTAACTACTAGATTGTGATACAATACACTATTGGGTGAAGTTTGGTTGACTTCTGCGCAGCGGTTTGGGAGTTAACATCAAAATTACATTTCTCGGCCATATCGCATAGATCTCACTGTGAAAAGGCTTAAATGGCTTTTTTGACCTAAGTTTGAGGATTGCGCTCAAATCAAATGTCCTAGAACCAAATTTCCACATGTAATTACTAGATTGTGATACAATACACTATTGGGTGAAGTTTGGTTGACTTCTTTGCAGCGGTTTGGGAGTGAACATCAAAATTACATTTCTCGGCCATATCGCTTAGATCTCACTGTGAAAAGGCTTAAATGACTTTTTTTAATTAAGTTTGAAGATTGCGCTCAAATCAAATGTCCTAGAACTAAATTTTCAAATGTAACTACTAGATTGTGATAAAATACACTATTGGGTGAAGTTTGGTTGACTTCTGCGCAGCGGTTTGGGAGTTAACATCAAAATTACATTTCTCGGCCATATCGCATAGATCTCACTGTGAAAAGGCTTAAATGGCTTTTTTGACCTAAGTTTGAGGATTGCGCTCAAATCAAATGTCCTATAACCAAATTTCCACATGTAACTACTAGATTGTGATACAATACACTAATGGGTGAAGTTTGGTTGACTTCTGCGCAGCGGTTTGGGAGTTAACATCAAAATTACATTTCTCGGCCATATCGCATAGATCTCACTGTGAAAAGGCTTAAATGACTTTTTTAATTAAGTTTGATGATTGCGTTCAAACAAAATGTCCTAGAACAAAATTTTCAAATGTAACTACTAGATTGTGATACAATACACTATTGGGTGAAGTTTGGTTGACTTCTGCGCAGCGGTTTGGGAGTTAACATCAAAATTACATTTCTCGGCCATATCGCATAGATCTCACTGTGAAAAGGCTTAAATGGCTTTTTTGACCTAAGTTTGAGGATTGCGCTCAAATCAAATGTCCTAGAACCAAATTTCCACATGTAACTACTAGATTGTGATACAATACACTAATGGGTGAAGTTTGGTTTACTTCTGCGCAGCGGTTTGGGAGTTAACATCAAAATTACATTTCTCGGCCATATCGCATAGATCTCACTGTGAAAAGGCTTAAATGGCTTTTTTGACCTAAGTTTAATGATTGCGCTCAAACCAAATGTCCTAGAACGAAATTTTCAAATGTAACTACTAGAATGTGATACAATACACTATTGGGTGAAGTTTGGTTGACTTCTGCGCAGCGGTTTGGGAGTTAACATCAAAATTACATTTCTCGGCCATATCGCATAGATCTCACTGTGAAAAGGCTTAAATGGCTTTTTTGACCTAAGTTTGAGGATTGCGCTCAAATCAAATGTCCTAGAACCAAATTTCCACATGTAATTACTAGATTGTGATACAATACACTAATGGGTGAAGTTTGGTTGACTTCTGCGCAGCGGTTTGGGAGTTAACATCAAAATTACATTTCTCGGCCATATCGCATAGATCTCACTGTGAAAAGGCTTAAATGACTTTTTTAATTAAGTTTAATGATTGCGCTCAAACCAAATCCCCTAGAACGAAATTTTCAAATGTAACTACTAGAATGTGATACAATACACTATTGGGTGAAGTTTAGTTGACTTCTGCGCAGCGGTTTGGGAGTTAACATCAAAATTAAATTTCTCGGCCATATCGCATAGATCTCACTGTGAAAAGGCTTAAATGGCTTTTTTGACCTAAGTTTAATGATTGCGCTCAAACAAAATGTCCTAGAACAAAATTTTCAAATGTAACTACTAGATTGTGATACAATACACTATTGGGTGAAGTTTGGTTGACTTCTGCGCAGCGGTTTGGGAGTGAACATCAAAATTACATTTCTCGGCCATATCGCATAGATCTCACTGTGAAAAGGCTTAAATGGCTTTTTTGACCTAAGTTTGAGGATTGCGCTCAAATCAAATGTCCTAGAACCAAATTTCCACATGTAACTACTAGATTGTGATACAATACACTAATGGGTGAAGTTTGGTTTACTTCTGCGCAGCGGTTTGGGAGTTAACATCAAAATTACATTTCTCGGCCATATCGCATAGATCTCACTGTGAAAAGGCTTAAATGGCTTTTTTGACCTAAGTTTAATGATTGCGCTCAAACCAAATGTCCTAGAACGAAATTTTCAAATGTAACTACTAGAATGTGATACAATACACTATTGGGTGAAGTTTGGTTGACTTCTGCGCAGCGGTTTGGGAGTTAACATCAAAATTACATTTCTCGGCCATATCGCATAGATCTCACTGTGAAAAGGCTTAAATGGCTTTTTTGACCTAAGTTTGAGGATTGCGCTCAAACAAAATGTCCTAGAACAAAATTTTCAAATGTAACTACTAGATTGTGATACAATACACTATTGGGTGAAGTTTGGTTGACTTCTGCGCAGCGGTTTGGGAGTTAACATCAAAATTACATTTCTCGGCCATATCGCATAGATCTCACTGTGAAAAGGCTTAAATGACTTTTTTAATTAAGTTTGATGATTGCGTTCAAACAAAATGTCCTAGAACAAAATTTTCAAATGTAACTACTAGATTGTGATACAATACACTATTGGGTGAAGTTTGGTTGACTTCTGCGCAGCGGTTTGGGAGTTAACATCAAAATTACATTTCTCGGCCATATCGCATAGATCTCACTGTGAAAAGGCTTAAATGGCTTTTTTGACCTAAGTTTGAGGATTGCGCTCAAATCAAATGTCCTAGAACCAAATTTCCACATGTAATTACTAGATTGTGATACAATACACTAATGGGTGAAGTTTGGTTGACTTCTGCGCAGCGGTTTGGGAGTTAACATCAAAATTACATTTCTCGGCCATATCGCATAGATCTCACTGTGAAAAGGCTTAAATGACTTTTTTAATTAAGTTTAATGATTGCGCTCAAACCAAATGTCCTAGAACGAAATTTTCAAATGTAACTACTAGAATGTGATACAATACACTATTGGGTGAAGTTTAGTTGACTTCTGCGCAGCGGTTTGGGAGTTAACATCAAAATTACATTTCTCGGCCATATCGCATAGATCTCACTGTGAAAATGCTTAAATGGCTTTTTTGACCTAAGTTTAATGATTGCGCTCAAACCAAATGTCCTAGAACGAAATTTTCAAATATAACTACTAGAATGTGATACAATACACTATTGGGTGAAGTTTGGTTGACTTCTTTGCAGCGGTTTGGGAGTGAACATCAAAATTACATTTCTCGGCCATATCGCTTAGATCTCACTGTGAAAAGGCTTAAATGACTTTTTTTAATTAAGTTTGAAGATTGCGCTCAAATCAAATGTCCTAGAACTAAATTTTCAAATGTAACTACTAGATTGTGATAAAATACACTATTGGGTGAAGTTTGGTTGACTTCTGCGCAGCGGTTTGGGAGTTAACATCAAAATTACATTTCTCGGCCATATCGCATAGATCTCACTGTGAAAAGGCTTAAATGGCTTTTTTGACCTAAGTTTGAGGATTGCGCTCAAATCAAATGTCCTATAACCAAATTTCCACATGTAACTACTAGATTGTGATACAATACACTAATGGGTGAAGTTTGGTTGACTTCTGCGCAGCGGTTTGGGAGTTAACATCAAAATTACATTTCTCGGCCATATCGCATAGATCTCACTGTGAAAAGGCTTAAATGACTTTTTTAATTAAGTTTGATGATTGCGTTCAAACAAAATGTCCTAGAACAAAATTTTCAAATGTAACTACTAGATTGTGATACAATACACTATTGGGTGAAGTTTGGTTGACTTCTGCGCAGCGGTTTGGGAGTTAACATCAAAATTACATTTCTCGGCCATATCGCATAGATCTCACTGTGAAAAGGCTTAAATGGCTTTTTTGACCTAAGTTTGAGGATTGCGCTCAAATCAAATGTCCTAGAACCAAATTTCCACATGTAACTACTAGATTGTGATACAATACACTAATGGGTGAAGTTTGGTTTACTTCTGCGCAGCGGTTTGGGAGTTAACATCAAAATTACATTTCTCGGCCATATCGCATAGATCTCACTGTGAAAAGGCTTAAATGGCTTTTTTGACCTAAGTTTAATGATTGCGCTCAAACCAAATGTCCTAGAACGAAATTTTCAAATGTAACTACTAGAATGTGATACAATACACTATTGGGTGAAGTTTGGTTGACTTCTGCGCAGCGGTTTGGGAGTTAACATCAAAATTACATTTCTCGGCCATATCGCATAGATCTCACTGTGAAAAGGCTTAAATGGCTTTTTTGACCTAAGTTTGAGGATTGCGCTCAAATCAAATGTCCTAGAACCAAATTTCCACATGTAATTACTAGATTGTGATACAATACACTAATGGGTGAAGTTTGGTTGACTTCTGCGCAGCGGTTTGGGAGTTAACATCAAAATTACATTTCTCGGCCATATCGCATAGATCTCACTGTGAAAAGGCTTAAATGACTTTTTTAATTAAGTTTAATGATTGCGCTCAAACCAAATCCCCTAGAACGAAATTTTCAAATGTAACTACTAGAATGTGATACAATACACTATTGGGTGAAGTTTAGTTGACTTCTGCGCAGCGGTTTGGGAGTTAACATCAAAATTAAATTTCTCGGCCATATCGCATAGATCTCACTGTGAAAAGGCTTAAATGGCTTTTTTGACCTAAGTTTAATGATTGCGCTCAAACAAAATGTCCTAGAACAAAATTTTCAAATGTAACTACTAGATTGTGATACAATACACTATTGGGTGAAGTTTGGTTGACTTCTGCGCAGCGGTTTGGGAGTTAACATCAAAATTACATTTCTCGGCCATATCGCATAGATCTCACTGTGAAAAGGCTTAAATGGCTTTTTTGACCTAAGTTTGAGGATTGCGCTCAAATCAAATGTCCTAGAACCAAATTTCCACATGTAACTACTAGATTGTGATACAATACACTAATGGGTGAAGTTTGGTTTACTTCTGCGCAGCGGTTTGGGAGTTAACATCAAAATTACATTTCTCGGCCATATCGCATAGATCTCACTGTGAAAAGGCTTAAATGGCTTTTTTGACCTAAGTTTAATGATTGCGCTCAAACCAAATGTCCTAGAACGAAATTTTCAAATGTAACTACTAGAATGTGATACAATACACTATTGGGTGAAGTTTGGTTGACTTCTGCGCAGCGGTTTGGGAGTTAACATCAAAATTACATTTCTCGGCCATATCGCATAGATCTCACTGTGAAAAGGCTTAAATGGCTTTTTTGACCTAAGTTTGAGGATTGCGCTCAAACAAAATGTCCTAGAACAAAATTTTCAAATGTAACTACTAGATTGTGATACAATACACTATTGGGTGAAGTTTGGTTGACTTCTGCGCAGCGGTTTGGGAGTTAACATCAAAATTACATTTCTCGGCCATATCGCATAGATCTCACTGTGAAAAGGCTTAAATGACTTTTTTAATTAAGTTTGATGATTGCGTTCAAACAAAATGTCCTAGAACAAAATTTTCAAATGTAACTACTAGATTGTGATACAATACACTATTGGGTGAAGTTTGGTTGACTTCTGCGTAGCGGTTTGGGAGTTAACATCAAAATTACATTTCTCGGCCATATCGCATAGATCTCACTGTGAAAAGGCTTAAATGACTTTTTTAATTAAGTTTGATTATTGCGCTCAAACAAAATGTCCTAGAACAAAATTTTCAAATGTAACTACTAGATTGTGATACAATACACTATTGGGTGAAGTTTGGTTGACTTCTGCGCAGCGGTTTGGGAGTTAACATCAAAATTACATTTCTCGGCCATATCGCATAGATCTCACTGTGAAAAGGCTTAAATGGCTTTTTTGACCTAAGTTTGAGGATTGCGCTCAAATCAAATGTCCAATAACCAAATTTCCACATGTAACTACTAGATTGTGATACAATACACTAATGGGTGAAGTTTGGTTGACTTCTGCGCAGCGGTTTGGGAGTTAACATCAAAATTACATTTCTCGGCCATATCGCATAGATCTCACTGTGAAAAGGCTTAAATGACTTTTTTTAATTAAGTTTAATGATTGCGCTCAAACCAAATGTCCTAGAACGAAATTTTCAAATGTAACTACTAGAATGTGATACAATACACTATTGGGTGAAGTTTAGTTGACTTCTGCGCAGCGGTTTGGGAGTTAACATCAAAATTACATTTCTCGGCCATATCGCATAGATCTCACTGTGAAAAGGCTTAAATGACTTTTTTAATTAAGTTTGATGATTGCGTTCAAACAAAATGTCCTAGAACAAAATTTTCAAATGTAACTACTAGATTGTGATACAATACACTATTGGGTGAAGTTTGGTTGACTTCTGCGCAGCGGTTTGGGAGTTAACATCAAAATTACATTTCTCGGCCATATCGCATAGATCTCACTGTGAAAAGGCTTAAATGACTTTTTTAATTAAGTTTAATGATTGCGCTCAAACCAAATCCCCTAGAACGAAATTTTCAAATGTAACTACTAGAATGTGATACAATACACTATTGGGTGAAGTTTAGTTGACTTCTGCGCAGCGGTTTGGGAGTTAACATCAAAATTACATTTCTCGGCCATATCGCATAGATCTCACTGTGAAAAGGCTTAAATGGCTTTTTTGACCTAAGTTTAATGATTGCGCTCAAACCAAATGTCCTAGAACGAAATTTTCAAATGTAACTACTAGAATGTGATACAATACACTATTGGGTGAAGTTTGGTTGACTTCTGCGCAGCGGTTTGGGAGTTAACATCAAAATTACATTTCTCGGCCATATCGCATAGATCTCACTGTGAAAAGGCTTAAATGGCTTTTTTGACCTAAGTTTGAGGATTGCGCTCAAATCAAATGTCCTAGAACCAAATTTCCACATGTAACTACTAGATTGTGATACAATACACTAATGGGTGAAGTTTGGTTGACTTCTGCGCAGCGGTTTGGGAGTTAACATCAAAATTACATTTCTCGGCCATATCGCATAGATCTCACTGTGAAAAGGCTTAAATGACTTTTTTAATTAAGTTTGATGATTGCGTTCAAACAAAATGTCCTAGAACAAAATTTTCAAATGTAACTACTAGATTGTGATACAATACACTATTGGGTGAAGTTTGGTTGACTTCTGCGCAGCGGTTTGGGAGTTAACATCAAAATTACATTTCTCGGCCATATCGCATAGATCTCACTGTGAAAAGGCTTAAATGACTTTTTTGACCTAAGTTTAAAGATTGCGCTCAAACCAAATGTCCTAGAACGAAATTTTCAAATGTAACTACTAGAATGTGATACAATACACTATTGGGTGAAGTTTGGTTGACTTCTGCGCAGCGGTTTGGGAGTTAACATCAAAATTACATTTCTCGGCCATATCGCATAGATCTCACTGTGAAAAGGCTTAAATGGCTTTTTTGACCTAAGTTTGAGGATTGCGCTCAAATCAAATGTCCTAGAACCAAATTTCCACATGTAACTACTAGATTGTGATACAATACACTAATGGGTGAAGTTTGGTTGACTTCTGCGCAGCGGTTTGGGAGTTAACATCAAAATTACATTTCTCGGCCATATCGCATAGATCTCACTGTGAAAAGGCTTAAATGACTTTTTTAATTAAGTTTGATGATTGCGCTCAAACAAAATGTCCTAGAACAAAATTTTCAAATGTAACTACTAGATTGTGATACAATACACTATTGGGTGAAGTTTGGTTGACTTCTGCGCAGCGGTTTGGGAGTTAACATCAAAATTACATTTCTCGGCCATGTCGCATAGATCTCACTGTGAAAAGGCTTAAATGGCTTTTTTGACCTAAGTTTAATGATTGCGCTCAAACCAAATGTCCTAGAACGAAATTTTCAAATGTAACTACTAGAATGTGATACAATACACTATTGGGTGAAGTTTGGTTGACTTCTGCGCAGCGGTTTGGGAGTTAACATCAAAATTACATTTCTCGGCCATATCGCATAGATCTCACTGTGAAAAGGCTTAAATGGCTTTTTTGACCTAAGTTTGAGGATTGCGCTCAAATCAAATGTCCTAGAACCAAATTTCCACATGTAACTACTAGATTGTGATACAATACACTAATGGGTGAAGTTTGGTTGACTTCTGCGCAGCGGTTTGGGAGTTAACATCAAAATTACATTTCTCGGCCATATCGCATAGATCTCACTGTGAAAAGGCTTAAATGACTTTTTTAATTAAGTTTGATGATTGCGCTCAAACAAAATGTCCTAGAACTAAATTTTCAAATGTAACTACTAGATTGTGATACAATACACTATTGGGTGAAGTTTGGTTGACTTCTGCGCAGCGGTTTGGGAGTTAACATCAAAATTACATTTCTCGGCCATATCGCATAGATCTCACTGTGAAAAGGCTTAAATGGCTTTTTTGACCTAAGTTTGAGGATTGCGCTCAAATCAAATTTCCTAGAACCAAATTTCCACATGTAACTACTAGATTGTGATACAATTGACTAATGGTTGAAGTTTGGTTGACTTCTGCGCAGCGGTTTGGGAGTGAACATCAAAATTACATTTCTCGGCCATATCGCATAGATCTCACTGTGAAAAGGCTTAAATGACTTTTTTAATTAAGTTTGATGATTGCGTTCAAACAAAATGTCCTAGAACAAAATTTTCAAATGTAACTACTAGATTGTGATACAATACACTATTGGGTGAAGTTTGGTTGACTTCTGCGCAGCGGTTTGAGAGTTAACATCAAAATTACATTTCTCAGCCATATCGCATAGATCTCACTGTGAAAAGGCTTAAATGGCTTTTTTGACCTAAGTTTGAGGATTGCACTCAAATCAAATGTCCTAGAACCAAATTTCCACATGTAACTACTAGATTGTGATACAATACACTAATGGGTGAAGTTTGGTTTACTTCTGCGCAGCGGTTTGGGAGTTAACATCAAAATTACATTTCTCGGCCATATCGCATAGATCTCACTGTGAAAAGGCTTAAATGGCTTTTTTGACCTAAGTTTGAGGATTGCGCTCAAACAAAATGTCCTAGAACAAAATTTTCAAATGTATCTACTAGATTGTGATACAATACACTATTGGGTGAAGTTTGGTTGACTTCTGCGCAGCGGTTTGGGAGTTAACATCAAAATTACATTTCTCGGCCATATCGCATAGATCTCACTGTGAAAAGGCTTAAATGACTTTTTTAATTAAGTTTGATGATTGCGTTCAAACAAAATGTCCTAGAACAAAATTTTCAAATGTAACTACTAGATTGTGATACAATACACTATTGGGTGAAGTTTGGTTGACTTCTGCGCAGCGGTTTGGGAGTTAACATCAAAATTACATTTCTCGGCCATATCGCATAGATCTCACTGTGAAAAGGCTTAAATGACTTTTTTGACCTAAGTTTAAAGATTGCGCTCAAACCAAATGTCCTAGAACGAAATTTTCAAATGTAACTACTAGAATGTGATACAATACACTATTGGGTGAAGTTTGGTTGACTTCTGCGCAGCGGTTTGGGAGTTAACATCAAAATTACATTTCTCGGCCATATCGCATAGATCTCACTGTGAAAAGGCTTAAATGGCTTTTTTGACCTAAGTTTGAGGATTGCGCTCAAATCAAATGTCCTAGAACCAAATTTCCACATGTAACTACTAGATTGTGATACAATACACTAATGGGTGAAGTTTGGTTGACTTCTGCGCAGCGGTTTGGGAGTTAACATCAAAATTACATTTCTCGGCCATATCGCATAGATCTCACTGTGAAAAGGCTTAAATGACTTTTTTAATTAAGTTTGATGATTGCGCTCAAACAAAATGTCCTAGAACAAAATTTTCAAATGTAACTACTAGATTGTGATACAATACACTATTGGGTGAAGTTTGGTTGACTTCTGCGCAGCGGTTTGGGAGTTAACATCAAAATTACATTTCTCGGCCATGTCGCATAGATCTCACTGTGAAAAGGCTTAAATGACTTTTTTAATTAAGTTTGATGATTGCGTTCAAACAAAATGTCCTAGAACAAAATTTTCAAATGTAACTACTAGATTGTGATACAATACACTATTGGGTGAAGTTTGGTTGACTTCTGCGCAGCGGTTTGGGAGTTAACATCAAAATTACATTTCTCGGCCATATCGCATAGATCTCACTGTGAAAAGGCTTAAATGGCTTTTTTGACCTAAGTTTGAGGATTACGCTCAAATCAAATGTCCTAGAACCAAATTTCCACATGTAACTACTAGATTGTGATACAATACACTAATGGGTGAAGTTTGGTTTACTTCTGCGCAGCGGTTTGGGAGTTAACATCAAAATTACATTTCTCGGCCATATCGCATAGATCTCACTGTGAAAAGGCTTAAATGGCTTTTTTGACCTAAGTTTAATAATTGCGCTCATACCAAATGTCCTAGAACGAAATTTTCAAATGTAACTACTAGAATGTGATACAATACACTATTGGGTGAAGTTTGGTTGACTTCTGCGCAGCGGTTTGGGAGTTAACATCAAAATTACATTTCTCGGCCATATCGCATAGATCTCACTGTGAAAAGGCTTAAATGGCTTTTTTGACCTAAGTTTGAGGATTGCGCTCAAATCAAATGTCCTAGAACCAAATTTCCACATGTAACTACTAGATTGTGATACAATACACTAATGGGTGAAGTTTGGTTGACTTCTGCGCAGCGGTTTGGGAGTTAACATCAAAATTACATTTCTCGGCCATATCGCATAGATCTCACTGTGAAAAGGCTTAAATGACTTTTTTAATTAAGTTTGATGATTGCGCTCAAACAAAATGTCCTAGAACAAAATTTTCAAATGTAACTACTAGATTGTGATACAATACACTATTGGGTGAAGTTTGGTTGACTTCTGCGCAGCGGTTTGGGAGTTAACATCAAAATTACATTTCTCGGCCATGTCGCATAGATCTCACTGTGAAAAGGCTTAAATGGCTTTTTTGACCTAAGTTTAATGATTGCGCTCAAACCAAATGTCCTAGAACGAAATTTTCAAATGTAACTACTAGAATGTGATACAATACACTATTGGGTGAAGTTTGGTTGACTTCTGCGCAGCGGTTTGGGAGTTAACATCAAAATTACATTTCTCGGCCATATCGCATAGATCTCACTGTGAAAAGGCTTAAATGGCTTTTTTGACCTAAGTTTGAGGATTGCGCTCAAATCAAATGTCCTAGAACCAAATTTCCACATGTAACTACTAGATTGTGATACAATACACTAATGGGTGAAGTTTGGTTGACTTCTGCGCAGCGGTTTGGGAGTTAACATCAAAATTACATTTCTCGGCCATATCGCATAGATCTCACTGTGAAAAGGCTTAAATGACTTTTTTAATTAAGTTTGATGATTGCGCTCAAACAAAATGTCCTAGAACTAAATTTTCAAATGTAACTACTAGATTGTGATACAATACACTATTGGGTGAAGTTTGGTTGACTTCTGCGCAGCGGTTTGGGAGTTAACATCAAAATTACATTTCTCGGCCATATCGCATAGATCTCACTGTGAAAAGGCTTAAATGGCTTTTTTGACCTAAGTTTGAGGATTGCGCTCAAATCAAATTTCCTAGAACCAAATTTCCACATGTAACTACTAGATTGTGATACAATACACTAATGGTTGAAGTTTGGTTGACTTCTGCGCAGCGGTTTGGGAGTGAACATCAAAATTACATTTCTCGGCCATATCGCATAGATCTCACTGTGAAAAGGCTTAAATGACTTTTTTAATTAAGTTTGATGATTGCGTTCAAACAAAATGTCCTAGAACAAAATTTTCAAATGTAACTACTAGATTGTGATACAATACACTATTGGGTGAAGTTTGGTTGACTTCTGCGCAGCGGTTTGGGAGTTAACATCAAAATTACATTTCTCGGCCATATCGCATAGATCTCACTGTGAAAAGGCTTAAATGGCTTTTTTGACCTAAGTTTGAGGATTGCGCTCAAATCAAATGTCCTAGAACCAAATTTCCACATGTAACTACTAGATTGTGATACAATACACTAATGGGTGAAGTTTGGTTTACTTCTGCGCAGCGGTTTGGGAGTTATCATCAAAATTACATTTCTCGGCCATATCGCATAGATCTCACTGTGAAAAGGCTTAAATGGCTTTTTTGACCTAAGTTTGAGGATTGCGCTCAAACAAAATGTCCTAGAACAAAATTTTCAAATGTATCTACTAGATTGTGATACAATACACTATTGGGTGAAGTTTGGTTGACTTCTGCGCAGCGGTTTGGGAGTTAACATCAAAATTACATTTCTCGGCCATATCGCATAGATCTCACTGTGAAAAGGCTTAAATGACTTTTTTAATTAAGTTTGATGATTGCGTTCAAACAAAATGTCCTAGAACAAAATTTTCAAATGTAACTACTAGATTGTGATACAATACACTATTGGGTGAAGTTTGGTTGACTTCTGCGCAGCGGTTTGGGAGTTAACATCAAAATTACATTTCTCGGCCATATCGCATAGATCTCACTGTGAAAAGGCTTAAATGACTTTTTTGACCTAAGTTTAAAGATTGCGCTCAAACCAAATGTCCTAGAACGAAATTTTCAAATGTAACTACTAAAATGTGATACAATACACTATTGGGTGAAGTTTGGTTGACTTCTGCGCAGCGGTTTGGGAGTTAACATCAAAATTACATTTCTCGGCCATATCGCATAGATCTCACTGTGAAAAGGCTTAAATGGCTTTTTTGACCTAAGTTTGAGGATTGCGCTCAAATCAAATGTCCTAGAACCAAATTTCCACATGTAACTACTAGATTGTGATACAATACACTAATGGGTGAAGTTTGGTTTACTTCTGCGCAGCGGTTTGGGAGTTAACATCAAAATTACATTTCTCGGCCATATCGCATAGATCTCACTGTGAAAAGGCTTAAATGGCTTTTTTGACCTAAGTTTAATAATTGCGCTCATACCAAATGTCCTAGAACGAAATTTTCAAATGTAACTACTAGAATGTGATACAATACACTATTGGGTGAAGTTTGGTTGACTTCTGCGCAGCGGTTTGGGAGTTAACATCAAAATTACATTTCTCGGACATATCGCATAGATCTCACTGTGAAAAGGCTTAAATGGCTTTTTTGACCTAAGTTTGAGGATTGCGCTCAAATCAAATGTCCTATAACCAAATTTCCACATGTAACTACTAGATTGTGATACAATACACTAATGGGTGAAGTTTGGTTGACTTCTGCGCAGCGGTTTGGGAGTTAACATCAAAATTACATTTCTCGGCCATATCGCATAGATCTCACTGTGAAAAGGCTTAAATGACTTTTTTAATTAAGTTTGATGATTGCGTTCAAACAAAATGTCCTAGAACAAAATTTTCAAATGTAACTACTAGATTGTGATACAATACACTATTGGGTGAAGTTTGGTTGACTTCTGCGCAGCGGTTTGGGAGTTAACATCAAAATTACATTTCTCGGCCATATCGCATAGATCTCACTGTGAAAAGGCTTAAATGGCTTTTTTGACCTAAGTTTGAGGATTGCGCTCAAATCAAATGTCCTAGAACCAAATTTCCACATGTAACTACTAGATTGTGATACAATACACTAATGGGTGAAGTTTGGTTTACTTTTGCGCAGCGGTTTGGGAGTTAACATCAAAATTACATTTCTCGGCCATATCGCATAGATCTCACTGTAAAAAGGCTTAAATGGCTTTTTTGACCTAAGTTTAATGATTGCGCTCAAACCAAATGTCCTAGAACGAAATTTTCAAATGTAACTACTAGAATGTGATACAATACACTATTGGGTGAAGTTTGGTTGACTTCTGCGCAGCGGTTTGGGAGTTAACATCAAAATTACATTTCTCGGCCATATCGCATAGATCTCACTGTGAAAAGGCTTAAATGGCTTTTTTGACCTAAGTTTGAGGACTGCGCTCAAACAAAATGTCCTAGAACAAAATTTTCAAATGTAACTACTAGATTGTGATACAATACACTATTGGGTGAAGTTTGGTTGACTTCTGCGCAGCGGTTTGGGAGTTAACATCAAAATTACATTTCTCGGCCATATCGCATAGATCTCACTGTGAAAAGGCTTAAATGACTTTTTTAATTAAGTTTGATGATTGCGTTCAAACAAAATGTCCTAGAACAAAATTTTCAAATGTAACTACTAGATTGTGATACAATACACTATTGGGTGAAGTTTGGTTGACTTCTGCGCAGCGGTTTGGGAGTTAACATCAAAATTACATTTCTCGGCCATATCGCATAGATCTCACTGTGAAAAGGCTTAAATGGCTTTTTTGACCTAAGTTTGAGGATTGCGCTCAAATCAAATGTCCTAGAACCAAATTTCCACATGTAATTACTAGATTGTGATACAATACACTAATGGGTGAAGTTTGGTTGACTTCTGCGCAGCGGTTTGGGAGTTAACATCAAAATTACATTTCTCGGCCATATCGCATAGATCTCACTGTGAAAAGGCTTAAATGACTTTTTTAATTAAGTTTAATGATTGCGCTCAAACCAAATGTCCTAGAACGAAATTTTCAAATGTAACTACTAGAATGTGATACAATACACTATTGGGTGAAGTTTAGTTGACTTCTGCGCAGCGGTTTGGGAGTTAACATCAAAATTACATTTCTCGGCCATATCGCATAGATCTCACTGTGAAAATGCTTAAATGGCTTTTTTGACCTAAGTTTAATGATTGCGCTCAAACCAAATGTCCTAGAACGAAATTTTCAAATATAACTACTAGAATGTGATACAATACACTATTGGGTGAAGTTTGGTTGACTTCTTCGCAGCGGTTTGGGAGTGAACATCAAAATTACATTTCTCGGCCATATCGCTTAGATCTCACTGTGAAAAGGCTTAAATGACTTTTTTTAATTAAGTTTGAAGATTGCGCTCAAATCAAATGTCCTAGAACTAAATTTTCAAATGTAACTACTAGATTGTGATAAAATACACTATTGGGTGAAGTTTGGTTGACTTCTGCGCAGCGGTTTGGGAGTTAACATCAAAATTACATTTCTCGGCCATATCGCATAGATCTCACTGTGAAAAGGCTTAAATGACTTTTTTAATTAAGTTTGATGATTGCGTTCAAACAGAATGTCCTAGAACAAAATTTTCAAATGTAACTACTAGATTGTGATACAATACACTATTGGGTGAAGTTTGGTTGACTTCTGCGCAGCGGTTTGGGAGTTAACATCAAAATTACATTTCTCGGCCATATCGCATAGATCTCACTGTGAAAAGGCTTAAATGGCTTTTTTGACCTAAGTTTGAGGATTGCGCTCAAATCAAATGTCCTAGAACCAAATTTCCACATGTAACTACTAGATTGTAATACAATACACTAATGGGTGAAGTTTGGTTTACTTCTGCGCAGCGGTTTGGGAGTTAACATCAAAATTACATTTCTCGGCCATATCGCATAGATCTCACTGTGAAAAGGCTTAAATGGCTTTTTTGACCTAAGTTTAATAATTGCGCTCAAACCAAATGTCCTAGAACGAAATTTTCAAATGTAACTACTAGAATGTGATACAATACACTATTGGGTGAAGTTTGGTTGACTTCTGCGCAGCGGTTTGGGAGTTAACATCAAAATTACATTTCTCGGCCATATCGCATAGATCTCACTGTGAAAAGGCTTAAATGGCTTTTTTGACCTAAGTTTGAGGATTGCGCTCAAATCAAATGTCCTAGAACCAAATTTCCACATGTAACTACTAGATTGTGATACAATACACTAATGGGTGAAGTTTGGTTGACTTCTGCGCAGCGGTTTGGGAGTGAACATCAAAATTACATTTCTCGGCCATATCGCATAGATCTCACTGTGAAAAGGCTTAAATGACTTTTTTAATTAAGTTTGATGATTGCGCTCAAACAAAATTTCCTAGAACAAAATTTTCAAATGTAACTACTAGATTGTGATACAATACACTATTGGGTGAAGTTTGGTTGACTTCTGCGCAGCGGTTTGGGAGTTAACATCAAAATTACATTTCTCGGCCATATCGCATAGATCTCACTGTGAAAAGGCTTAAATGACTTTTTTAATTAAGTTTGATGATTGCGCTCAAACAAAATGTCCTAGAACAATATTTTCAAATGTAACTACTAGATTGAGATACAATACACTATTGGGTGAAGTTTGGTTGACTTCTGCGCAGCGGTTTGGGAGTTAACATCAAAATTACATTTCTCGGCCATATCGCATAGATCTCACTGTGAAAAGGCTTAAATGGCTTTTTTGACCTAAGTTTGAGGATTGCGCTCAAATCAAATGTCCAATAACCAAATTTCCACATGTAACTACTAGATTGTGATACAATACACTAATGGGTGAAGTTTGGTTGACTTCTGCGCAGCGGTTTGGGAGTTAACATCAAAATTACATTTCTCGGCCATATCGCATAGATCTCACTGTGAAAAGGCTTAAATGACTTTTTTAATTAAGTTTGATGATTGCGTTCAAACAAAATGTCCTAGAACAAAATTTTCAAATGTAACTACTAGATTGTGATACAATACACTATTGGGTGAAGTTTGGTTGACTTCTGCGCAGCGGTTTGGGAGTTAACATCAAAATTACATTTCTCGGCCATATCGCATAGATCTCACTGTGAAAAGGCTTAAATGACTTTTTTAATTAAGTTTAATGATTGCGCTCAAACCAAATCCCCTAGAACGAAATTTTCAAATGTAACTACTAGAATGTGATACAATACACTATTGGGTGAAGTTTAGTTGACTTCTGCGCAGCGGTTTGGGAGTTAACATCAAAATTACATTTCTCGGCCATATCGCATAGATCTCACTGTGAAAAGGCTTAAATGGCTTTTTTGACCTAAGTTTAATGATTGCGCTCAAACCAAATGTCCTAGAACGAAATTTTCAAATGTAACTACTAGAATGTGATACAATACACTATTGGGTGAAGTTTGGTTGACTTCTGCGCAGCGGTTTGGGAGTTAACATCAAAATTACATTTCTCGGCCATATCGCATAGATCTCACTGTGAAAAGGCTTAAATGGCTTTTTTGACCTAAGTTTGAGGATTGCGCTCAAATCAAATGTCCTAGAACCAAATTTCCACATGTAACTACTAGATTGTGATACAATACACTAATGGGTGAAGTTTGGTTGACTTCTGCGCAGCGGTTTGGGAGTTAACATCAAAATTACATTTCTCGGCCATATCGCATAGATCTCACTGTGAAAAGGCTTAAATGACTTTTTTAATTAAGTTTGATGATTGCGTTCAAACAAAATGTCCTAGAACAAAATTTTCAAATGTAACTACTAGATTGTGATACAATACACTATTGGGTGAAGTTTGGTTGACTTCTGCGCAGCGGTTTGGGAGTTAACATCAAAATTACATTTCTCGGCCATATCGCATAGATCTCACTGTGAAAAGGCTTAAATGACTTTTTTGACCTAAGTTTAAAGATTGCGCTCAAACCAAATGTCCTAGAACGAAATTTTCAAATGTAACTACTAGAATGTGATACAATACACTATTGGGTGAAGTTTGGTTGACTTCTGCGCAGCGGTTTGGGAGTTAACATCAAAATTACATTTCTCGGCCATATCGCATAGATCTCACTGTGAAAAGGCGTAAATGGCTTTTTTGACCTAAGTTTGAGGATTGCGCTCAAATCAAATGTCCTAGAACCAAATTTCCACATGTAACTACTAGATTGTGATACAATACACTAATGGGTGAAGTTTGGTTGACTTCTGCACAGCGGTTTGGGAGTTAACATCAAAATTACATTTCTCGGCCATATCGCATAGATCTCACTGTGAAAAGGCTTAAATGACTTTTTTAATTAAGTTTGATGATTGCGCTCAAACAAAATGTCCTAGAACAAAATTTTCAAATGTAACTACTAGATTGTGATACAATACACTATTGGGTGAAGTTTGGTTGACTTCTGCGCAGCGGTTTGGGAGTTAACATCAAAATTACATTTCTCGGCCATGTCGCATAGATCTCACTGTGAAAAGGCTTAAATGGCTTTTTTGACCTAAGTTTAATGATTGCGCTCAAACCAAATGTCCTAGAACGAAATTTTCAAATGTAACTACTAGAATGTGATACAATACACTATTGGGTGAAGTTTGGTTGACTTCTGCGCAGCGGTTTGGGAGTTAACATCAAAATTACATTTCTCGGCCATATCGCATAGATCTCAATGTGAAAAGGCTTAAATGGCTTTTTTGAACTAAGTTTGAGGATTGCGCTCAAATCAAATGTCCTAAAACTAAATTTCCAAATGTAACTACTAGATTGTGATAAAATACACTATTGGGTGAAGTTTGGTTGACTTCTGCGCAGCGGTTTGGGAGGTAACATCAAAATTACATTTCTCGGCCATATCGCATAGATCTCACTGTAAAAAGGCTTAAATGGCTTTTTTGACCTAAGTTTGAGAATTGCGCTCAAATCAAATGTCCTAGAACCAAATTTCCACATGTAACTACTAAATTGTGATACAATACACTATTGGGTGAAGTTTGGTTGACTTCTGCGCAGCGGTTTGGGAGTTAACATCAAAATTACATTTCTCGGCCATATCGCATAGATCTCACTGTGAAAAGGCTTAAATAACTTTTTTTAATTAAGTTTGAAGATTGCGCTCAAACCAAATGTCCTAAAACTAAATTTCCAAATGTAACTACTAGATTGTGATAAAATACACTATTGGGTGAAGTTTGGTTGACTTCTGCGCAGCGGTTTGGGAGTTAACATCAAAATTACATTTCTCGGCCATATCGCATAGATCTCACTGTAAAAAGGCTTAAATGGCTTTTTTGACCTAAGTTTGAGGATTGCGCTCAAATCAAATGTCCTAGAACCAAATTTCCACATGTAATTACTAGATTGTGATACAATACACTATTGGGTGAAGTTTGGTTTACTTCTTCGCAGCGGTTTGGGAGTTAACATCAAAATTACATTATTCGGCCATATCGCATAGATCTCACTGTGAAAAGGCTTAAATGGCTTTTTTGACCTAAGTTTGAGGATTGCGCTCAAATCAAATGTCCTAGAACCAAATTTCCACATGTAACTACTAGATTGTGATACAATACACTAATGGGTGAAGTTTGGTTGACTTCTGCGCAGCGGTTTGGGAGTTAACATCAAAATTACATTTCTCGGCCATATCGCATAGATCTCACTGTGAAAAGGCTTAAATGACTTTTTTAATTAAGTTTGATGATTGCGCTCAAACAAAATGTCCTAGAACAAAATTTTCAAATGTAACTACTAGATTGTGATACAATACACTATTGGGTGAAGTTTGGTTGACTTCTGCGCAGCGGTTTGGGAGTTAACATCAAAATTACATTTCTCGGCCATATCGCATAGATCTCACTGTGAAAAGGCTTAAATGGCTTTTTTGACCTAAGTTTGAGGATTGCGCTCAAATCAAATGTCCTAGAACCAAATTTCCACATGTAACTACTAGATTGTGATACAATACACTAATGGTTGAAGTTTGGTTGACTTCTGCGCAGCGGTTTGGGAGTGAACATCAAAATTACATTTCTCGGCCATATCGCATAGATCTCACTGTGAAAAGGCTTAAATGACTTTTTTTAATTAAGTTTGAAGATTGCGCTCAAATCAAATGTCCTAGAACTAAATTTCCAAATGTAACTACTAGATTGTGATAAAATACACTATTGGGTGAAGTTTGGTTGACTTCTGCGCAGCGGTTTGGGAGTTAACATCAAAATTACATTTCTCGGCCATATCGCATAGATCTCACTGTGAAAAGGCTTAAATGGCTTTTTTGACCTAAGTTTGAGGATTGCGCTCAAATCAAATGTCCTATAACCAAATTTTCACATGTAACTACTAGATTGTGATACAATACACTAATGGGTGAAGTTTGGTTGACTTCTGCGCAGCGGTTTGGGAGTTAACATCAAAATTACATTTCTCGGCCATATCGCATAGATCTCACTGTGAAAAGGCTTAAATGACTTTTTTAATTAAGTTTGATGATTGCGTTCAAACAAAATGTCCTAGAACAAAATTTTCAAATGTAACTACTAGATTGTGATACAATACACTATTGGGTGAAGTTTGGTTGACTTCTGCGCAGCGGTTTGGGAGTTAACATCAAAATTACATTTCTCGGCCATATCGCATAGATCTCACTGTGAAAAGGCTTAAATGGCTTTTTTGACCTAAGTTTAATGATTGCGCTCAAACCAAATGTCCTAGAACGAAATTTTCAAATGTAACTACTAGAATGTGATACAATACACTATTGGGTGAAGTTTGGTTGACTTCTGCGCAGCGGTTTGGGAGTTAACATCAAAATTACATTTCTCGGCCATATCGCATAGATCTCACTGTAAAAAGGCTTAAATGGCTTTTTTGACCTAAGTTTGAGGATTGCGCTCAAACAAAATGTCCTAGAACAAAATTTTCAAATGTAACTACTAGATTGTGATACAATACACTATTGGGTGAAGTTTGGTTGACTTCTGCGCAGCGGTTTGGGAGTTAACATCAAAATTACATTTCTCGGCCATATCGCATAGATCTCACTGTGAAAAGGCTTAAATGACTTTTTTAATTAAGTTTGATGATTGCGCTCAAACAAAATTTCCTAGAACAAAATTTTCAAATGTAACTACTAGATTGTGATACAATACACTATTGGGTGAAGTTTGGTTGAGTTCTGCGCAGCGGTTTGGGAGTTAACATCAAAATTACATTTCTCGGCCATATCGCATAGATCTCACTGTGAAAAGGCTTAAATGGCTTTTTTGACCTAAGTTTGAGGATTGCGCTCAAATCAAATGTCCTAGAACCAAATTTCCACATGTAACTACTAGATTGTGATACAATACACTAATGGGTGAAGTTTGGTTGACTTCTGCGCAGCGGTTTGGGAGTTAACATCAAAATTACATTTCTCGGCCATATCGCATAGATCTCACTGTGAAAAGGCTTAAATGACTTTTTTAATTAAGTTTGATGATTGCGTTCAAACAAAATGTCCTAGAACAAAATTTTCAAATGTAACTACTAGATTGTGATACAATACACTATTGGGTGAAGTTTGGTTGACTTCTGCGCAGCGGTTTGGGAGTTAACATCAAAATTACATTTCTCGGCCATATCGCATAGATCTCACTGTGAAAAGGCTTAAATGGCTTTTTTGACCTAAGTTTGAGGATTGCGCTCAAATCAAATGTCCTAGAACCAAATTTCCACATGTAACTACTAGATTGTGATACAATACACTAATGGTTGAAGTTTGGTTGACTTCTGCGCAGCGGTTTGGGAGTGAACATCAAAATTACATTTCTCGGCCATATCGCATAGATCTCACTGTGAAAAGGCTTAAATGACTTTTTTTAATTAAGTTTGAAGATTGCGCTCAAATCAAATGTCCTAGAACTAAATTTCCAAATGTAACTACTAGATTGTGATAAAATACACTATTGGGTGAAGTTTGGTTGACTTCTGCGCAGCGGTTTGGGAGTTAACATCAAAATTACATTTCTCGGCCATATCGCATAGATCTCACTGTGAAAAGGCTTAAATGGCTTTTTTGACCTAAGTTTGAGGATTGCGCTCAAATCAAATGTCCTATAACCAAATTTTCACATGTAACTACTAGATTGTGATACAATACACTAATGGGTGAAGTTTGGTTGACTTCTGCGCAGCGGTTTGGGAGTTAACATCAAAATTACATTTCTCGGCCATATCGCATAGATCTCACTGTGAAAAGGCTTAAATGACTTTTTTAATTAAGTTTGATGATTGCGTTCAAACAAAATGTCCTAGAACAAAATTTTCAAATGTAACTACTAGATTGTGATACAATACACTATTGGGTGAAGTTTGGTTGACTTCTGCGCAGCGGTTTGGGAGTTAACATCAAAATTACATTTCTCGGCCATATCGCATAGATCTCACTGTGAAAAGGCTTAAATGGCTTTTTTGACCTAAGTTTAATGATTGCGCTCAAACCAAATGTCCTAGAACGAAATTTTCAAATGTAACTACTAGAATGTGATACAATACACTATTGGGTGAAGTTTGGTTGACTTCTGCGCAGCGGTTTGGGAGTTAACATCAAAATTACATTTCTCGGCCATATCGCATAGATCTCACTGTAAAAAGGCTTAAATGGCTTTTTTGACCTAAGTTTGAGGATTGCGCTCAAACAAAATGTCCTAGAACAAAATTTTCAAATGTAACTACTAGATTGTGATACAATACACTATTGGGTGAAGTTTGGTTGACTTCTGCGCAGCGGTTTGGGAGTTAACATCAAAATTACATTTCTCGGCCATATCGCATAGATCTCACTGTGAAAAGGCTTTAATGGCTTTTTTGACCTAAGTTTAATGATTGCGCTCAAACCAAATGTCCTAGAACGAAATTTTCAAATGTAACTACTAGAATGTGATACAATACACTATTGGGTGAAGTTTGGTTGACTTCTGCGCAGCGGTTTGGGAGTTAACATCAAAATTACATTTCTCGGCCATATCGCATAGATCTCACTGTAAAAAGGCTTAAATGGCTTTTTTGACCTAAGTTTGAGGATTGCGCTCAAACAAAATGTCCTAGAACAAAATTTTCCAATGTAACTACTAGATTGTGATACAATACACTAATGGGTGAAGTTTGGTTGACTTCTGCGCAGCGGTTTGGGAGTTAACATCAAAATTAATTTCTCGGCCATATCGCATAGATCTCACTGTGAAAAGGCTTAAATGACTTTTTTAATTAAGTTTGATGATTGCGCTCAAACAAAATTTCCTAGAACAAAATTTTCAAATGTAACTACTAGATTGTGATACAATACACTATTGGGTGAAGTTTGGTTGAGTTCTGCGCAGCGGTTTGGGAGTTAACATCAAAATTACATTTCTCGGCCATATCGCATAGATCTCACTGTGAAAAGGCTTAAATGGCTTTTTTGACCTAAGTTTGAGGATTGCGCTCAAATCAAATGTCCTAGAACCAAATTTCCACATGTAACTACTAGATTGTGATACAATACA
The DNA here is from genome assembly GCF_030265065.1 of Corythoichthys intestinalis. NCBI lineage: Eukaryota > Metazoa > Chordata > Actinopteri > Syngnathiformes > Syngnathidae > Corythoichthys > Corythoichthys intestinalis. Next base: position 78,458,316 of record NC_080396.1, read on the forward strand.
CTAATGGGTGAAGTTTGGTTGACTTCTGCGCAGCGGTTTGGGAGTTAACATCAAAATTACATTTCTCGGCCATATCGCATAGATCTCACTGTGAAAAGGCTTAAATGACTTTTTTAATTAAGTTTGATGATTGCGCTCAAACAAAATGTCCTAGAACAAAATTTTCAAATGTAACTACTAGATTGTGATACAATACACTATTGGGTGAAGTTTGGTTGACTTCTGCGCAGCGGTTTGGGAGTTAACATCAAAATTACATTTCTCGGCCATATCGCATAGATCTCACTGTGAAAAGGCTTAAATGGCTTTTTTGACCTAAGTTTAATGATTGCGCTCAAACCAAATGTCCTAGAACCAAATTTTCAAATGTAACTACTAGAATGTGATACAATACACTATTGGGTGAAGTTTGGTTGACTTCTGCGCAGCGGTTTGGGAGTTAACATCAAAATTACATTTCTCGGCCATATCGCATAGATCTCACTGTAAAAAGGCTTAAATGGCTTTTTTGACCTAAGTTTGAGGATTGCGCTCAAACAAAATGTCCTAGAACAAAATTTTCAAATGTAACTACTAGATTGTGATACAATACACTATTGGGTGAAGTTTGGTTGACTTCTGCGCAGCGGTTTGGGAGTTAACATCAAAATTACATTTCTCGGCCATATCGCATAGATCTCACTGTGAAAAGGCTTAAATGACTTTTTTAATTAAGTTTGATGATTGCGCTCAAACAAAATTTCCTAGAACAAAATTTTCAAATGTAACTACTAGATTGTGATACAATACACTATTGGGTGAAGTTTGGTTGAGTTCTGCGCAGCGGTTTGGGAGTTAACATCAAAATTACATTTCTCGGCCATATCGCATAGATCTCACTGTGAAAAGGCTTAAATGGCTTTTTTGACCTAAGTTTGAGGATTGCGCTCAAATCAAATGTCCTAGAACCAAATTTCCACCTGTAACTACTAGATTGTGATACAATACACTAATGGGTGAAGTTTGGTTGACTTCTGCGCAGCGGTTTGGGAGTTAACATCAAAATTACATTTCTCGGCCATATCGCATAGATCTCGCTGTGAAAAGGCTTAAATGACTTTTTTAATTAAGTTTGATGATTGCGCTCAAACAAAATGTCCTAGAACAAAATTTTCAAATGTAACTACTAGATTGTGATACAATACACTATTGGGTGAAGTTTGGTTGACTTCTGCGCAGCGGTTTGGGAGTTAACATCAAAATTACATTTCTCGGCCATATCGCATAGATCTCACTGTGAAAAGGCTTAAATGGCTTTTTTGACCTAAGTTTGAGGATTGCGCTCAAATCAAATGTCCTAGAACCAAATTTCCACATGTAACTACTAGATTGTGATACAATACACTAATGGTTGAAGTTTGGTTGACTTCTGCGCAGCGGTTTGGGAGTGAACATCAAAATTACATTTCTCGGCCATATCGCATAGATCTCACTGTGAAAAGGCTTAAATGACTTTTTTTAATTAAGTTTGAAGATTGCGCTCAAATCAAATGTCCTAGAACTAAATTTCCAAATGTAACTACTAGATTGTGATAAAATACACTATTGGGTGAAGTTTGGTTGACTTCTGCGCAGCGGTTTGGGAGTTAACATCAAAATTACATTTCTCGGCCATATCGCATAGATCTCACTGTGAAAAGGCTTAAATGGCTTTTTTGACCTAAGTTTGAGGATTGCGCTCAAATCAAATGTCCTATAACCAAATTTTCACATGTAACTACTAGATTGTGATACAATACACTAATGGGTGAAGTTTGGTTGACTTCTGCGCAGCGGTTTGGGAGTTAACATCAAAATTACATTTCTCGGCCATATCGCATAGATCTCACTGTGAAAAGGCTTAAATGACTTTTTTAATTAAGTTTGATGATTGCGTTCAAACAAAATGTCCTAGAACAAAATTTTCAAATGTAACTACTAGATTGTGATACAATACACTATTGGGTGAAGTTTGGTTGACTTCTGCGCAGCGGTTTGGGAGTTAACATCAAAATTACATTTCTCGGCCATATCGCATAGATCTCACTGTGAAAAGGCTTAAATGGCTTTTTTGACCTAAGTTTAATGATTGCGCTCAAACCAAATGTCCTAGAACGAAATTTTCAAATGTAACTACTAGAATGTGATACAATACACTATTGGGTGAAGTTTGGTTGACTTCTGCGCAGCGGTTTGGGAGTTAACATCAAAATTACATTTCTCGGCCATATCGCATAGATCTCACTGTAAAAAGGCTTAAATGGCTTTTTTGACCTAAGTTTGAGGATTGCGCTCAAACAAAATGTCCTAGAACAAAATTTTCAAATGTAACTACTAGATTGTGATACAATACACTATTGGGTGAAGTTTGGTTGACTTCTGCGCAGCGGTTTGGGAGTTAACATCAAAATTACATTTCTCGGCCATATCGCATAGATCTCACTGTGAAAAGGCTTTAATGGCTTTTTTGACCTAAGTTTAATGATTGCGCTCAAACCAAATGTCCTAGAACGAAATTTTCAAATGTAACTACTAGAATGTGATACAATACACTATTGGGTGAAGTTTGGTTGACTTCTGCGCAGCGGTTTGGGAGTTAACATCAAAATTAAATTTCTCGGCCATATCGCATAGATCTCACTGTAAAAAGGCTTAAATGGCTTTTTTGACCTAAGTTTGAGGATTGCGCTCAAACAAAATGTCCTAGAACAAAATTTTCAAATGTAACTACTAGATTGTGATACAATACACTATTGGGTGAAGTTTGGTTGACTTCTGCGCAGCGGTTTGGGAGTTAACATCAAAATTACATTTCTCGGCCATATCGCATAGATCTCACTGTGAAAAGGCTTTAATGGCTTTTTTGACCTAAGTTTAATGATTGCGCTCAAACCAAATGTCCTAGAACGAAATTTTCAAATGTAACTACTAGAATGTGATACAATACACTATTGGGTGAAGTTTGGTTGACTTCTGCGCAGCGGTTTGGGAGTTAACATCAAAATTACATTTCTCGGCCGTATCGCATAGATCTCACTGTGAAAAGGCTTAAATGACTTTTTTAATTAAGTTTGATGATTGCGTTCAAACAAAATGTCCTAGAACAAAATTTTCAAATGTAACTACTAGAATGTGATACAATACACTATTGGGTGAAGTTTAGTTGTTTTCTGCGCAGCGGTTTGGGAGTTAACATCAAAATTACATTTCTCGGCCATATCGCATAGATCTCACTGTGAAAAGGCTTAAATGGCTTTTTTGACCTAAGTTTAATGATTGCGCTTAAACCAAATGTCCTAGAACGAAATTTTTAAATGTAACTACTAGAATGTGATACAATACACTATTGGGTGAAGTTTGGTTGACTTCTGCGCAGCGGTTTGGGAGTTAACATCAAAATTACATTTCTCGGCCATATCGCATAGATCTCACTGTGAAAAGGCTTAAATGGCTTTTTTGACCTAAGTTTGAGGATTGCGCTCAAATCAAATGTCCTAGAACCAAATTTCCACATGTAACTACTAGATTGTGATACAATACACTAATGGGTGAAGTTTGGTTGACTTCTGCGCAGCGGTTTGGGAGTTAACATCAAAATTACATTTCTCGGCCATATCGCATAGATCTCACTGTGAAAAGGCTTAAATGACTTTTTTAATTAAGTTTGATGATTGCGCTCAAACAAAATTTCCTAGAACAAAATTTTCAAATGTAACTACTAGATTGTGATACAATACACTATTGGGTGAAGTTTGGTTGAGTTCTGCGCAGCGGTTTGGGAGTTAACATCAAAATTACATTTCTCGGCCATATCGCATAGATCTCACTGTGAAAAGGCTTAAATGGCTTTTTTGACCTAAGTTTGAGGATTGCGCTCAAATCAAATGTCCAAGAACCAAATTTCCACATGTAACTACTAGATTGTGATACAATACACTAATGGGTGAAGTTTGGTTGACTTCTGCGCAGCGGTTTGGGAGTTAACATCAAAATTACATTTCTCGGCCATATCGCATAGATCTCACTGTGAAAAGGCTTAAATGACTTTTTTAATTAAGTTTGATGATTGCGCTCAAACAAAATGTCCTAGAACAAAATTTTCAAATGTAACTACTAGATTGTGATACAATACACTATTGGGTGAAGTTTGGTTGACTTCTGCGCAGCGGTTTGGGAGTTAACATCAAAATTACATTTCTCGGCCATATCGCATAGATCTCACTGTGAAAAGGCTTAAATGGCTTTTTTGACCTAAGTTTGAGGATTGCGCTCAAATCAAATGTCCTAGAACCAAATTTCCACATGTAACTACTAGATTGTGATACAATACACTAATGGTTGAAGTTTGGTTGACTTCTGCGCAGCGGTTTGGGAGTGAACATCAAAATTACATTTCTCGGCCATATCGCATAGATCTCACTGTGAAAAGGCTTAAATGACTTTTTTTAATTAAGTTTGAAGATTGCGCTCAAATCAAATGTCCTAGAACTAAATTTCCAAATGTAACTACTAGATTGTGATAAAATACACTATTGGGTGAAGTTTGGTTGACTTCTGCGCAGCGGTTTGGGAGTTAACATCAAAATTACATTTCTCGGCCATATCGCATAGATCTCACTGTGAAAAGGCTTAAATGGCTTTTTTGACCTAAGTTTGAGGATTGCGCTCAAATCAAATGTCCTATAACCAAATTTTCACATGTAACTACTAGATTGTGATACAATACACTAATGGGTGAAGTTTGGTTGACTTCTGCGCAGCGGTTTGGGAGTTAACATCAAAATTACATTTCTCGGCCATATCGCATAGATCTCACTGTGAAAAGGCTTAAATGACTTTTTTAATTAAGTTTGATGATTGCGTTCAAACAAAATGTCCTAGAACAAAATTTTCAAATGTAACTACTAGATTGTGATACAATACACTATTGGGTGAAGTTTGGTTGACTTCTGCGCAGCGGTTTGGGAGTTAACATCAAAATTACATTTCTCGGCCATATCGCATAGATCTCACTGTGAAAAGGCTTAAATGGCTTTTTTGACCTAAGTTTAATGATTGCGCTCAAACCAAATGTCCTAGAACGAAATTTTCAAATGTAACTACTAGAATGTGATACAATACACTATTGGGTGAAGTTTGGTTGACTTCTGCGCAGCGGTTTGGGAGTTAACATCAAAATTACATTTCTCGGCCATATCGCATAGATCTCACTGTGAAAAGGCTTAAATGGCTTTTTTGACCTAAGTTTGAGGATTGCGCTCAAATCAAATGTCCTAGAACCAAATTTCCACATGTAACTACTAGATTGTGATACAATACACTAATGGGTGAAGTTTGGTTGACTTCTGCGCAGCGGTTTGGGAGTGAACATCAAAATTACATTTCTCGGCCGTATCGCATAGATCTCACTGTGAAAAGGCTTAAATGACTTTTTTAATTAAGTTTGATGATTGCGTTCAAACAAAATGTCCTAGAACAAAATTTTCAAATGTAACTACTAGAATGTGATACAATACACTATTGGGTGAAGTTTAGTTGTTTTCTGCGCAGCGGTTTGGGAGTTAACATCAAAATTACATTTCTCGGCCATATCGCATAGATCTCACTGTGAAAAGGCTTAAATGGCTTTTTTGACCTAAGTTTAATGATTGCGCTTAAACCAAATGTCCTAGAACGAAATTTTTAAATGTAACTACTAGAATGTGATACAATACACTATTGGGTGAAGTTTGGTTGACTTCTGCGCAGCGGTTTGGGAGTTAACATCAAAATTACATTTCTCGGCCATATCGCATAGATCTCACTGTGAAAAGGCTTAAATGGCTTTTTTGACCTAAGTTTGAGGATTGCGCTCAAATCAAATGTCCTATAACCAAATTTTCACATGTAACTACTAGATTGTGATACAATACACTAATGGGTGAAGTTTGGTTGACTTCTGCGCAGCGGTTTGGGAGTTAACATCAAAATTACATTTCTCGGCCATATCGCATAGATCTCACTGTGAAAAGGCTTAAATGACTTTTTTAATTAAGTTTGATGATTGCGTTCAAACAAAATGTCCTAGAACAAAATTTTCAAATGTAACTACTAGATTGTGATACAATACACTATTGGGTGAAGTTTGGTTGACTTCTGCGCAGCGGTTTGGGAGTTAACATCAAAATTACATTTCTCGGCCATATCGCATAGATCTCACTGTGAAAAGGCTTAAATGGCTTTTTTGACCTAAGTTTAATGATTGCGCTCAAACCAAATGTCCTAGAACGAAATTTTCAAATGTAACTACTAGAATGTGATACAATACACTATTGGGTGAAGTTTGGTTGACTTCTGCGCAGCGGTTTGGGAGTTAACATCAAAATTACATTTCTCGGCCATATCGCATAGATCTCACTGTAAAAAGGCTTAAATGGCTTTTTTGACCTAAGTTTGAGGATTGCGCTCAAACAAAATGTCCTAGAACAAAATTTTCAAATGTAACTACTAGATTGTGATACAATACACTATTGGGTGAAGTTTGGTTGACTTCTGCGCAGCGGTTTGGGAGTTAACATCAAAATTACATTTCTCGGCCATATCGCATAGATCTCACTGTGAAAAGGCTTAAATGACTTTTTTAATTAAGTTTGATGATTGCGCTCAAACAAAATTTCCTAGAACAAAATTTTCAAATGTAACTACTAGATTGTGATACAATACACTATTGGGTGAAGTTTGGTTGAGTTCTGCGCAGCGGTTTGGGAGTTAACATCAAAATTACATTTCTCGGCCATATCGCATAGATCTCACTGTGAAAAGGCTTAAATGGCTTTTTTGACCTAAGTTTGAGGATTGCGCTCAAATCAAATGTCCTAGAACCAAATTTCCACATGTAACTACTAGATTGTGATACAATACACTAATGGGTGAAGTTTGGTTGACTTCTGCGCAGCGGTTTGGGAGTTAACATCAAAATTACATTTCTCGGCCATATCGCATAGATCTCACTGTGAAAAGGCTTAAATGACTTTTTTAATTAAGTTTGATGATTGCGCTCAAACAAAATGTCCTAGAACAAAATTTTCAAATGTAACTACTAGATTGTGATACAATACACTATTGGGTGAAGTTTGGTTGACTTCTGCGCAGCGGTTTGGGAGTTAACATCAAAATTACATTTCTCGGCCATATCGCATAGATCTCACTGTGAAAAGGCTTAAATGGCTTTTTTGACCTAAGTTTGAGGATTGCGCTCAAATCAAATGTCCTAGAACCAAATTTCCACATGTAACTACTAGATTGTGATACAATACACTAATGGTTGAAGTTTGGTTGACTTCTGCGCAGCGGTTTGGGAGTGAACATCAAAATTACATTTCTCGGCCATATCGCATAGATCTCACTGTGAAAAGGCTTAAATGACTTTTTTTAATTAAGTTTGAAGATTGCGCTCAAATCAAATGTCCTAGAACTAAATTTCCAAATGTAACTACTAGATTGTGATAAAATACACTATTGGGTGAAGTTTGGTTGACTTCTGCGCAGCGGTTTGGGAGTTAACATCAAAATTACATTTCTCGGCCATATCGCATAGATCTCACTGTGAAAAGGCTTAAATGGCTTTTTTGACCTAAGTTTGAGGATTGCGCTCAAATCAAATGTCCTATAACCAAATTTTCACATGTAACTACTAGATTGTGATACAATACACTAATGGGTGAAGTTTGGTTGACTTCTGCGCAGCGGTTTGGGAGTTAACATCAAAATTACATTTCTCGGCCATATCGCATAGATCTCACTGTAAAAAGGCTTAAATGGCTTTTTTGACCTAAGTTTGAGGATTGCGCTCAAACAAAATGTCCTAGAACAAAATTTTCAAATGTAACTACTAGATTGTGATACAATACACTATTGGGTGAAGTTTGGTTGACTTCTGCGCAGCGGTTTGGGAGTTAACATCAAAATTACATTTCTCGGCCATATCGCATAGATCTCACTGTAAAAAGGCTTAAATGGCTTTTTTGACCTAAGTTTGAGGATTGCGCTCAAACAAAATGTCCTAGAACAAAATTTTCAAATGTAACTACTAGATTGTGATACAATACACTATTGGGTGAAGTTTGGTTGACTTCTGCGCAGCGGTTTGGGAGTTAACATCAAAATTACATTTCTCGGCCATATCGCATAGATCTCACTGTGAAAAGGCTTTAATGGCTTTTTTGACCTAAGTTTAATGATTGCGCTCAAACCAAATGTCCTAGAACGAAATTTTCAAATGTAACTACTAGAATGTGATACAATACACTATTGGGTGAAGTTTGGTTGACTTCTGCGCAGCGGTTTGGGAGTTAACATCAAAATTACATTTCTCGGCCATATCGCATAGATCTCACTGTAAAAAGGCTTAAATGGCTTTTTTGACCTAAGTTTGAGGATTGCGCTCAAACAAAATGTCCTAGAACAAAATTTTCCAATGTAACTACTAGATTGTGATACAATACACTATTGGGTGAAGTTTGGTTGACTTCTGCGCAGCGGTTTGGGAGTTAACATCAAAATTACATTTCTCGGCCATATCGCATAGATCTCACTGTGAAAAGGCTTAAATGGCTTTTTTGACCTAAGTTTGAGGATTGCGCTCAAATCAAATGTCCTAGAACCAAATTTCCACATGTAACTACTAGATTGTGATACAATACACTAATGGGTGAAGTTTGGTTGACTTCTGCGCAGCGGTTTGGGAGTTAACATCAAAATTACATTTCTCGGCCATATCGCATAGATCTCACTGTGAAAAGGCTTAAATGACTTTTTTAATTAAGTTTGATGATTGCGCTCAAACAAAATTTCCTAGAACAAAATTTTCAAATGTAACTACTAGATTGTGATACAATACACTATTGGGTGAAGTTTGGTTCAGTTCTGCGCAGCGGTTTGGGAGTTAACATCAAAATTACATTTCTCGGCCATATCGCATAGATCTCACTGTGAAAAGGCTTAAATGGCTTTTTTGACCTAAGTTTGAGGATTGCGCTCAAATCAAATGTCCTAGAACCAAATTTCCACATGTAACTACTAGATTGTGATACAATACACTAATGGGTGAAGTTTGGTTGACTTCTGCGCAGCGGTTTGGGAGTTAACATCAAAATTACATTTCTCGGCCATATCGCATAGATCTCACTGTGAAAAGGCTTAAATGACTTTTTTAATTAAGTTTGATGATTGCGCTCAAACAAAATGTCCTAGAACAAAATTTTCAAATGTAACTACTAGATTGTGATACAATACACTATTGGGTGAAGTTTGGTTGACTTCTGCGCAGCGGTTTGGGAGTTAACATCAAAATTACATTTCTCGGCCATATCGCATAGATCTCACTGTGAAAAGGCTTAAATGGCTTTTTTGACCTAAGTTTAATGATTGCGCTCAAACCAAATGTCCTAGAACCAAATTTTCAAATGTAACTACTAGAATGTGATACAATACACTATTGGGTGAAGTTTGGTTGACTTCTGCGCAGCGGTTTGGGAGTTAACATCAAAATTACATTTCTCGGCCATATCGCATAGATCTCACTGTAAAAAGGCTTAAATGGCTTTTTTGACCTAAGTTTGAGGATTGCGCTCAAACAAAATGTCCTAGAACAAAATTTTCAAATGTAACTACTAGATTGTGATACAATACACTATTGGGTGAAGTTTGGTTGACTTCTGCGCAGCGGTTTGGGAGTTAACATCAAAATTACATTTCTCGGCCATATCGCATAGATCTCACTGTGAAAAGGCTTAAATGACTTTTTTAATTAAGTTTGATGATTGCGCTCAAACAAAATTTCCTAGAACAAAATTTTCAAATGTAACTACTAGATTGTGATACAATACACTATTGGGTGAAGTTTGGTTGAGTTCTGCGCAGCGGTTTGGGAGTTAACATCAAAATTACATTTCTCGGCCATATCGCATAGATCTCACTGTGAAAAGGCTTAAATGACATTTTTAATTAAGTTTGATGATTGCGCTCAAACAAAATGTCCTAGAACAAAATTTTCAAATGTAACTACTAGATTGTGATACAATACACTATTGGGTGAAGTTTGGTTGACTTCTGCGCAGCGGTTTGGGAGTTAACATCAAAATTACATTTCTCGGCCATATCGCATAGATCTCACTGTGAAAAGGCTTAAATGGCTTTTTTGACCTAAGTTTGAGGATTGCGCTCAAATCAAATGTCCTAGAACCAAATTTCCACATGTAACTACTAGATTGTGATACAATACACTAATGGTTGAAGTTTGGTTGACTTCTGCGCAGCGGTTTGGGAGTGAACATCAAAATTACATTTCTCGGCCATATCGCATAGATCTCACTGTGAAAAGGCTTAAATGACTTTTTTTAATTAAGTTTGAAGATTGCGCTCAAATCAAATGTCCTAGAACTAAATTTCCAAATGTAACTACTAGATTGTGATAAAATACACTATTGGGTGAAGTTTGGTTGACTTCTGCGCAGCGGTTTGGGAGTTAACATCAAAATTACATTTCTCGGCCATATCGCATAGATCTCACTGTGAAAAGGCTTAAATGGCTTTTTTGACCTAAGTTTGAGGATTGCGCTCAAATCAAATGTCCTATAACCAAATTTTCACATGTAACTACTAGATTGTGATACAATACACTAATGGGTGAAGTTTGGTTGACTTCTGCGCAGCGGTTTGGGAGTTAACATCAAAATTACATTTCTCGGCCATATCGCATAGATCTCACTGTGAAAAGGCTTAAATGACTTTTTTAATTAAGTTTGATGATTGCGTTCAAACAAAATGTCCTAGAACAAAATTTTCAAATGTAACTACTAGATTGTGATACAATACACTATTGGGTGAAGTTTGGTTGACTTCTGCGCAGCGGTTTGGGAGTTAACATCAAAATTACATTTCTCGGCCATATCGCATAGATCTCACTGTGAAAAGGCTTAAATGGCTTTTTTGACCTAAGTTTAATGATTGCGCTCAAACCAAATGTCCTAGAACGAAATTTTCAAATGTAACTACTAGAATGTGATACAATACACTATTGGGTGAAGTTTGGTTGACTTCTGCGCAGCGGTTTGGGAGTTAACATCAAAATTACATTTCTCGGCCATATCGCATAGATCTCACTGTAAAAAGGCTTAAATGGCTTTTTTGACCTAAGTTTGAGGATTGCGCTCAAACAAAATGTCCTAGAACAAAATTTTCAAATGTAACTACTAGATTGTGATACAATACACTATTGGGTGAAGTTTGGTTGACTTCTGCGCAGCGGTTTGGGAGTTAACATCAAAATTACATTTCTCGGCCATATCGCATAGATCTCACTGTGAAAAGGCTTTAATGGCTTTTTTGACCTAAGTTTAATGATTGCGCTCAAACCAAATGTCCTAGAACGAAATGTTCAAATGTAACTACTAGAATGTGATACAATACACTATTGGGTGAAGTTTGGTTGACTTCTGCGCAGCGGTTTGGGAGTTAACATCAAAATTACATTTCTCGGCCATATCGCATAGATCTCACTGTAAAAAGGCTTAAATGGCTTTTTTGACCTAAGTTTGAGGATTGCGCTCAAACAAAATGTCCTAGAACAAAATTTTCAAATGTAACTACTAGATTGTGATACAATACACTATTGGGTGAAGTTTGGTTGACTTCTGCGCAGCGGTTTGGGAGTTAACATCAAAATTACATTTCTCGGCCATATCGCATAGATCTCACTGTGAAAAGGCTTTAATGGCTTTTTTGACCTAAGTTTAATGATTGCGCTCAAACCAAATGTCCTAGAACGAAATTTTCAAATGTAACTACTAGAATGTGATACAATACACTATTGGGTGAAGTTTGGTTGACTTCTGCGCAGCGGTTTGGGAGTTAACATCAAAATTACATTTCTCGGCCATATCGCATAGATCTCACTGTAAAAAGGCTTAAATGGCTTTTTTGACCTAAGTTTGAGGATTGCGCTCAAACAAAATGTCCTAGAACAAAATTTTCCAATGTAACTACTAGATTGTGATACAATACACTATTGGGTGAAGTTTGGTTGACTTCTGCGCAGCGGTTTGGGAGTTAACATCAAAATTACATTTCTCGGCCGTATCGCATAGATCTCACTGTGAAAAGGCTTAAATGACTTTTTTAATTAAGTTTGATGATTGCGTTCAAACAAAATGTCCTAGAACAAAATTTTCAAATGTAACTACTAGAATGTGATACAATACACTATTGGGTGAAGTTTAGTTGTTTTCTGCGCAGCGGTTTGGGAGTTAACATCAAAATTACATTTCTCGGCCATATCGCATAGATCTCACTGTGAAAAGGCTTAAATGGCTTTTTTGACCTAAGTTTAATGATTGCGCTCAAACCAAATGTCCTAGAACGAAATTTTTAAATGTAACTACTAGATTGTGATACAATACACTATTGGGTGAAGTTTGGTTGACTTCTGCGCAGCGGTTTGGGAGTTAACATCAAAATTACATTTCTCGGCCATATCGCATAGATCTCACTGTGAAAAGGCTTAAATGGCTTTTTTGACCTAAGTTTGAGGATTGCGCTCAAATCAAATGTCCTAGAACCAAATTTCCACATGTAACTACTAGATTGTGATACAATACACTAATGGGTGAAGTTTGGTTGACTTCTGCGCAGCGGTTTGGGAGTTAACATCAAAATTACATTTCTCGGCCATATCGCATAGATCTCACTGTGAAAAGGCTTAAATGACTTTTTTAATTAAGTTTGATGATTGCGCTCAAACAAAATTTCCTAGAACAAAATTTTCAAATGTAACTACTAGATTGTGATACAATACACTATTGGGTGAAGTTTGGTTGAGTTCTGCGCAGCGGTTTGGGAGTTAACATCAAAATTACATTTCTCGGCCATATCGCATAGATCTCACTGTAAAAAGGCTTAAATGGCTTTTTTGACCTAAGTTTGAGGATTGCGCTCAAACAAAATGTCCTAGAACAAAATTTTCAAATGTAACTACTAGATTGTGATACAATACACTATTGGGTGAAGTTTGGTTGACTTCTGCGCAGCGGTTTGGGAGTTAACATCAAAATTACATTTCTCGGCCATATCGCATAGATCTCACTGTGAAAAGGCTTAAATGACTTTTTTAATTAAGTTTGATGATTGCGCTCAAACAAAATTTCCTAGAACAAAATTTTCAAATGTAACTACTAGATTGTGATACAATACACTATTGGGTGAAGTTTGGTTGAGTTCTGCGCAGCGGTTTGGGAGTTAACATCAAAATTACATTTCTCGGCCATATCGCATAGATCTCACTGTGAAAAGGCTTAAATGACATTTTTAATTAAGTTTGATGATTGCGCTCAAACAAAATGTCCTAGAACAAAATTTTCAAATGTAACTACTAGATTGTGATACAATACACTATTGGGTGAAGTTTGGTTGACTTCTGCGCAGCGGTTTGGGAGTTAACATCAAAATTACATTTCTCGGCCATATCGCATAGATCTCACTGTGAAAAGGCTTAAATGGCTTTTTTGACCTAAGTTTGAGGATTGCGCTCAAATCAAATGTCCTAGAACCAAATTTCCACATGTAACTACTAGATTGTGATACAATACACTAATGGTTGAAGTTTGGTTGACTTCTGCGCAGCGGTTTGGGAGTGAACATCAAAATTACATTTCTCGGCCATATCGCATAGATCTCACTGTGAAAAGGCTTAAATGACTTTTTTTAATTAAGTTTGAAGATTGCGCTCAAATCAAATGTCCTAGAACTAAATTTCCAAATGTAACTACTAGATTGTGATAAAATACACTATTGGGTGAAGTTTGGTTGACTTCTGCGCAGCGGTTTGGGAGTTAACATCAAAATTACATTTCTCGGCCATATCGCATAGATCTCACTGTGAAAAGGCTTAAATGGCTTTTTTGACCTAAGTTTGAGGATTGCGCTCAAATCAAATGTCCTATAACCAAATTTTCACATGTAACTACTAGATTGTGATACAATACACTAATGGGTGAAGTTTGGTTGACTTCTGCGCAGCGGTTTGGGAGTTAACATCAAAATTACATTTCTCGGCCATATCGCATAGATCTCACTGTGAAAAGGCTTAAATGACTTTTTTAATTAAGTTTGATGATTGCGTTCAAACAAAATGTCCTAGAACAAAATTTTCAAATGTAACTACTAGATTGTGATACAATACACTATTGGGTGAAGTTTGGTTGACTTCTGCGCAGCGGTTTGGGAGTTAACATCAAAATTACATTTCTCGGCCATATCGCATAGATCTCACTGTGAAAAGGCTTAAATGGCTTTTTTGACCTAAGTTTAATGATTGCGCTCAAACCAAATGTCCTAGAACGAAATTTTCAAATGTAACTACTAGAATGTGATACAATACACTATTGGGTGAAGTTTGGTTGACTTCTGCGCAGCGGTTTGGGAGTTAACATCAAAATTACATTTCTCGGCCATATCGCATAGATCTCACTGTAAAAAGGCTTAAATGGCTTTTTTGACCTAAGTTTGAGGATTGCGCTCAAACAAAATGTCCTAGAACAAAATTTTCAAATGTAACTACTAGATTGTGATACAATACACTATTGGGTGAAGTTTGGTTGACTTCTGCGCAGCGGTTTGGGAGTTAACATCAAAATTACATTTCTCGGCCATATCGCATAGATCTCACTGTGAAAAGGCTTTAATGGCTTTTTTGACCTAAGTTTAATGATTGCGCTCAAACCAAATGTCCTAGAACGAAATGTTCAAATGTAACTACTAGAATGTGATACAATACACTATTGGGTGAAGTTTGGTTGACTTCTGCGCAGCGGTTTGGGAGTTAACATCAAAATTACATTTCTCGGCCATATCGCATAGATCTCACTGTAAAAAGGCTTAAATGGCTTTTTTGACCTAAGTTTGAGGATTGCGCTCAAACAAAATGTCCTAGAACAAAATTTTCAAATGTAACTACTAGATTGTGATACAATACACTATTGGGTGAAGTTTGGTTGACTTCTGCGCAGCGGTTTGGGAGTTAACATCAAAATTACATTTCTCGGCCATATCGCATAGATCTCACTGTGAAAAGGCTTTAATGGCTTTTTTGACCTAAGTTTAATGATTGCGCTCAAACCAAATGTCCTAGAACGAAATTTTCAAATGTAACTACTAGAATGTGATACAATACACTATTGGGTGAAGTTTGGTTGACTTCTGCGCAGCGGTTTGGGAGTTAACATCAAAATTACATTTCTCGGCCATATCGCATAGATCTCACTGTAAAAAGGCTTAAATGGCTTTTTTGACCTAAGTTTGAGGATTGCGCTCAAACAAAATGTCCTAGAACAAAATTTTCCAATGTAACTACTAGATTGTGATACAATACACTATTGGGTGAAGTTTGGTTGACTTCTGCGCAGCGGTTTGGGAGTTAACATCAAAATTACATTTCTCGGCCGTATCGCATAGATCTCACTGTGAAAAGGCTTAAATGACTTTTTTAATTAAGTTTGATGATTGCGTTCAAACAAAATGTCCTAGAACAAAATTTTCAAATGTAACTACTAGAATGTGATACAATACACTATTGGGTGAAGTTTAGTTGTTTTCTGCGCAGCGGTTTGGGAGTTAACATCAAAATTACATTTCTCGGCCATATCGCATAGATCTCACTGTGAAAAGGCTTAAATGGCTTTTTTGACCTAAGTTTAATGATTGCGCTCAAACCAAATGTCCTAGAACGAAATTTTTAAATGTAACTACTAGAATGTGATACAATACACTATTGGGTGAAGTTTGGTTGACTTCTGCGCAGCGGTTTGGGAGTTAACATCAAAATTACATTTCTCGGCCATATCGCATAGATCTCACTGTGAAAAGGCTTAAATGGCTTTTTTGACCTAAGTTTGAGGATTGCGCTCAAATCAAATGTCCTAGAACCAAATTTCCACATGTAACTACTAGATTGTGATACAATACACTAATGGGTGAAGTTTGGTTGACTTCTGCGCAGCGGTTTGGGAGTTAACATCAAAATTACATTTCTCGGCCATATCGCATAGATCTCACTGTGAAAAGGCTTAAATGACTTTTTTAATTAAGTTTGATGATTGCGCTCAAACAAAATTTCCTAGAACAAAATTTTCAAATGTAACTACTAGATTGTGATACAATACACTATTGGGTGAAGTTTGGTTGAGTTCTGCGCAGCGGTTTGGGAGTTAACATCAAAATTACATTTCTCGGCCATATCGCATAGATCTCACTGTGAAAAGGCTTAAATGGCTTTTTTGACCTAAGTTTGAGGATTGCGCTCAAATCAAATGTCCCAGAACCAAATTTCCACATGTAACTACTAGATTGTGATACAATACACTAATGGGTGAAGTTTGGTTGACTTCTGCGCAGCGGTTTGGGAGTTAACATCAAAATTACATTTCTCGGCCATATCGCATAGATCTCACTGTGAAAAGGCTTAAATGACTTTTTTAATTAAGTTTGATGATTGCGCTCAAACAAAATGTCCTAGAACAAAATTTTCAAATGTAACTACTAGATTGTGATACAATACACTATTGGGTGAAGTTTGGTTGACTTCTGCGCAGCGGTTTGGGAGTTAACATCAAAATTACATTTCTCGGCCATATCGCATAGATCTCACTGTGAAAAGGCTTAAATGGCTTTTTTGACCTAAGTTTGAGGATTGCGCTCAAATCAAATGTCCTAGAACCAAATTTCCACATGTAACTACTAGATTGTGATACAATACACTAATGGTTGAAGTTTGGTTGACTTCTGCGCAGCGGTTTGGGAGTGAACATCAAAATTACATTTCTCGGCCATATCGCATAGATCTCACTGTGAAAAGGCTTAAATGACTTTTTTTAATTAAGTTTGAAGATTGCGCTCAAATCAAATGTCCTAGAACTAAATTTCCAAATGTAACTACTAGATTGTGATAAAATACACTATTGGGTGAAGTTTGGTTGACTTCTGCGCAGCGGTTTGGGAGTTAACATCAAAATTACATTTCTCGGCCATATCGCATAGATCTCACTGTGAAAAGGCTTAAATGGCTTTTTTGACCTAAGTTTGAGGATTGCGCTCAAATCAAATGTCCTATAACCAAATTTTCACATGTAACTACTAGATTGTGATACAATACACTAATGGGTGAAGTTTGGTTGACTTCTGCGCAGCGGTTTGGGAGTTAACATCAAAATTACATTTCTCGGCCATATCGCATAGATCTCACTGTGAAAAGGCTTAAATGACTTTTTTAATTAAGTTTGATGATTGCGTTCAAACAAAATGTCCTAGAACAAAATTTTCAAATGTAACTACTAGATTGTGATACAATACACTATTGGGTGAAGTTTGGTTGACTTCTGCGCAGCGGTTTGGGAGTTAACATCAAAATTACATTTCTCGGCCATATCGCATAGATCTCACTGTGAAAAGGCTTAAATGGCTTTTTTGACCTAAGTTTAATGATTGCGCTCAAACCAAATGTCCTAGAACGAAATTTTCAAATGTAACTACTAGAATGTGATACAATACACTATTGGGTGAAGTTTGGTTGACTTCTGCGCAGCGGTTTGGGAGTTAACATCAAAATTACATTTCTCGGCCATATCGCATAGATCTCACTGTAAAAAGGCTTAAATGGCTTTTTTGACCTAAGTTTGAGGATTGCGCTCAAACAAAATGTCCTAGAACAAAATTTTCAAATGTAACTACTAGATTGTGATACAATACACTATTGGGTGAAGTTTGGTTGACTTCTGCGCAGCGGTTTGGGAGTTAACATCAAAATTACATTTCTCGGCCATATCGCATAGATCTCACTGTGAAAAGGCTTAAATGACTTTTTTAATTAAGTTTGATGATTGCGTTCAAACAAAATGTCCTAGAACAAAATTTTCAAATGTAACTACTAGATTGTGATACAATACACTATTGGGTGAAGTTTCATTGACTTCTGCGCAGCGGTTTGGGAGTTAACATCAAAATTACATTTCTCGGCCATATCGCATAGATCTCACTGTGAAAAGGCTTAAATGGCTTTTTTGACCTAAGTTTGAGGATTGCGCTCAAATCAAATGTCCTAGAACCAAATTTCCACATGTAACTACTAGATTGTGATACAATACACTAATGGGTGAAGTTTGGTTTACTTCTGCGCAGCGGTTTGGGAGTTAACATCAAAATTACATTTCTCGGCCATATCGCATAGATCTCACTGTGAAAAGGCTTAAATGGCTTTTTTTACCTAAGTTTGAGGATTGCGCTCAAATCAAATGTCCTAGAAGCAAATTTCCACATGTAATTACTAGATTGTGATACAATACACTAATGGGTGAAGTTTGGTTGACTTCTGCGCAGCGGTTTGGGAGTTAACATCAAAATTACATTTCTCGGCCATATCGCATAGATCTCACTGTGAAAAGGCTTAAATGACTTTTTTAATTAAGTTTAATGATTGCGCTCAAACCAAATGTCCTAGAACGAAATTTTCAAATGTAACTACTAGAATGTGATACAATACACTATTGGGTGAAGTTTAGTTGACTTCTGCGCAGCGGTTTGGGAGTTAACATCAAAATTACATTTCTCGGCCATATCGCATAGATCTCACTGTGAAAAGGCTTAAATGGCTTTTTTGACCTAAGTTTAATGATTGCGCTCAAACCAAATGTCCTAGAACGAAATTTTCAAATGTAACTACTAGAATGTGATACAATACACTATTGGGTGAAGTTTGGTTGACTTCTGCGCAGCGGTTTGGGAGTTAACATCAAAATTACATTTCTCGGCCATATCGCATAGATCTCACTGTGAAAAGGCTTAAATGGCTTTTTTGACCTAAGTTTGAGGATTGCGCTCAAATCAAATGTCCTAGAACCAAATTTCCACATGTAACTACTAGATTGTGATACAATACACTAATGGGTGAAGTTTGGTTGACTTCTGCGCAGCGGTTTGGGAGTTAACATCAAAATTACATTTCTCGGCCATATCGTATAGATCTCACTGTGAAAAGGCTTAAATGACTTTTTTAATTAAGTTTGATGATTGCGCTCAAACAAAATTTCCTAGAACAAAATTTTCAAATGTAACTACTAGATTGTGATACAATACACTATTGGGTGAAGTTTGGTTGAGTTCTGCGCAGCGGTTTGGGAGTTAACATCAAAATTACATTTCTCGGCCATATCGCATAGATCTCACTGTGAAAAGGCTTAAATGACTTTTTTAATTAAGTTTGATGATTGCGTTCAAACAAAATGTCCTAGAACAAAATTTTCAAATGTAACTACTAGATTGTGATACAATACACTATTGGGTTAAGTTTGGTTGACTTCTGCGCAGCGGTTTGGGAGTTAACATCAAAATTACATTTCTCGGCCATATCGCATAGATCTCACTGTGAAAAGGCTTAAATGGCTTTTTTGACCTAAGTTTGAGGATTGCGCTCAAATCAAATGTCCTAGAACCAAATTTCCACATGTAACTACTAGATTGTGATACAATACACTAATGGGTGAAGTTTGGTTGACTTCTGCGCAGCGGTTTGGGAGTTAACATCAAAATTACATTTCTCGGCCATATCGCATAGATCTCACTGTGAAAAGGCTTAAATGACTTTTTTAATTAAGTTTGATGATTGCGCTCAAACAAAATGTCCTAGAACAAAATTTTCAAATGTAACTACTAGATTGTGATACAATACACTATTGGGTGAAGTTTGGTTGACTTCTGCGCAGCGGTTTGGGAGTTAACATCAAAATTACATTTCTCGGCCATATCGCATAGATCTCACTGTGAAAAGGCTTAAATGGCTTTTTTGACCTAAGTTTGAGGATTGCGCTCAAATCAAATGTCCTAGAACCAAATTTCCACATGTAACTACTAGATTGTGATACAATACACTAATGGTTGAAGTTTGGTTGACTTCTGCGCAGCGGTTTGGGAGTGAACATCAAAATTACATTTCTCGGCCATATCGCATAGATCTCACTGTGAAAAGGCTTAAATGACTTTTTTTAATTAAGTTTGAAGATTGCGCTCAAATCAAATGTCCTAGAACTAAATTTCCAAATGTAACTACTAGATTGTGATAAAATACACTATTGGGTGAAGTTTGGTTGACTTCTGCGCAGCGGTTTGGGAGTTAACATCAAAATTACATTTCTCGGCCATATCGCATAGATCTCACTGTGAAAAGGCTTAAATGGCTTTTTTGACCTAAGTTTGAGGATTGCGCTCAAATCAAATGTCCTAGAACCAAATTTCCACATGTAACTACTAGATTGTGATACAATACACTAATGGGTGAAGTTTGGTTGACTTCTGCGCAGCGGTTTGGGAGTTAACATCAAAATTACATTTCTCGGCCATATCGCATAGATCTCACTGTGAAAAGGCTTAAATGACTTTTTTAATTAAGTTTGATGATTGCGCTCAAACAAAATTTCCTAGAACAAAATTTTCAAATGTAACTACTAGATTGTGATACAATACACTATTGGGTGAAGTTTGGTTGAGTTCTGCGCAGCGGTTTGGGAGTTAACATCAAAATTACATTTCTCGGCCATATCGCATAGATCTCACTGTGAAAAGGCTTAAATGGCTTTTTTGACCTAAGTTTGAGGATTGCGCTCAAATCAAATGTCCTAGAACCAAATTTCCACATGTAACTACTAGATTGTGATACAATACACTAATGGGTGAAGTTTGGTTGACTTCTGCGCAGCGGTTTGGGAGTTAACATCAAAATTACATTTCTCGGCCATATCGCATAGATCTCACTGTGAAAAGGCTTAAATGACTTTTTTAATTAAGTTTGATGATTGCGCTCAAACAAAATGTCCTAGAACAAAATTTTCAAATGT
The DNA here is from genome assembly GCF_030265065.1 of Corythoichthys intestinalis. Taxonomy (NCBI): domain Eukaryota; kingdom Metazoa; phylum Chordata; class Actinopteri; order Syngnathiformes; family Syngnathidae; genus Corythoichthys; species Corythoichthys intestinalis. Next base: position 78,479,246 of record NC_080396.1, read on the forward strand.
AACTACTAGATTGTGATACAATACACTATTGGGTGAAGTTTGGTTGACTTCTGCGCAGCGGTTTGGGAGTTAACATCAAAATTACATTTCTCGGCCATATCGCATAGATCTCACTGTGAAAAGGCTTAAATGGCTTTTTTGACCTAAGTTTGAGGATTGCGCTCAAATCAAATGTCCTAGAACCAAATTTCCACATGTAACTACTAGATTGTGATACAATACACTAATGGTTGAAGTTTGGTTGACTTCTGCGCAGCGGTTTGGGAGTGAACATCAAAATTACATTTCTCGGCCATATCGCATAGATCTCACTGTGAAAAGGCTTAAATGACTTTTTTTAATTAAGTTTGAAGATTGCGCTCAAATCAAATGTCCTAGAACTAAATTTCCAAATGTAACTACTAGATTGTGATAAAATACACTATTGGGTGAAGTTTGGTTGACTTCTGCGCAGCGGTTTGGGAGTTAACATCAAAATTACATTTCTCGGCCATATCGCATAGATCTCACTGTGAAAAGGCTTAAATGGCTTTTTTGACCTAAGTTTGAGGATTGCGCTCAAATCAAATGTCCTAGAACCAAATTTCCACATGTAACTACTAGATTGTGATACAATACACTAATGGTTGAAGTTTGGTTGACTTCTGCGCAGCGGTTTGGGAGTGAACATCAAAATTACATTTCTCGGCCATATCGCATAGATCTCACTGTGAAAAGGCTTAAATGACTTTTTTTAATTAAGTTTGAAGATTGCGCTCAAATCAAATGTCCTAGAACTAAATTTCCAAATGTAACTACTAGATTGTGATAAAATACACTATTGGGTGAAGTTTGGTTGACTTCTGCGCAGCGGTTTGGGAGTTAACATCAAAATTACATTTCTCGGCCATATCGCATAGATCTCACTGTGAAAAGGCTTAAATGGCTTTTTTGACCTAAGTTTGAGGATTGCGCTCAAATCAAATGTCCTATAACCAAATTTTCACATGTAACTACTAGATTGTGATACAATACACTAATGGGTGAAGTTTGGTTGACTTCTGCGCAGCGGTTTGGGAGTTAACATCAAAATTACATTTCTCGGCCATATCGCATAGATCTCACTGTGAAAAGGCTTAAATGACTTTTTTAATTAAGTTTGATGATTGCGTTCAAACAAAATGTCCTAGAACAAAATTTTCAAATGTAACTACTAGATTGTGATACAATACACTATTGGGTGAAGTTTGGTTGACTTCTGCGCAGCGGTTTGGGAGTTAACATCAAAATTACATTTCTCGGCCATATCGCATAGATCTCACTGTGAAAAGGCTTAAATGGCTTTTTTGACCTAAGTTTAATGATTGCGCTCAAACCAAATGTCCTAGAACGAAATTTTCAAATGTAACTACTAGAATGTGATACAATACACTATTGGGTGAAGTTTGGTTGACTTCTGCGCAGCGGTTTGGGAGTTAACATCAAAATTACATTTCTCGGCCATATCGCATAGATCTCACTGTAAAAAGGCTTAAATGGCTTTTTTGACCTAAGTTTGAGGATTGCGCTCAAACAAAATGTCCTAGAACAAAATTTTCAAATGTAACTACTAGATTGTGATACAATACACTATTGGGTGAAGTTTGGTTGACTTCTGCGCAGCGGTTTGGGAGTTAACATCAAAATTACATTTCTCGGCCATATCGCATAGATCTCACTGTGAAAAGGCTTAAATGACTTTTTTAATTAAGTTTGATGATTGCGTTCAAACAAAATGTCCTAGAACAAAATTTTCAAATGTAACTACTAGATTGTGATACAATACACTATTGGGTGAAGTTTCATTGACTTCTGCGCAGCGGTTTGGGAGTTAACATCAAAATTACATTTCTCGGCCATATCGCATAGATCTCACTGTGAAAAGGCTTAAATGGCTTTTTTGACCTAAGTTTGAGGATTGCGCTCAAATCAAATGTCCTAGAACCAAATTTCCACATGTAACTACTAGATTGTGATACAATACACTAATGGGTGAAGTTTGGTTTACTTCTGCGCAGCGGTTTGGGAGTTAACATCAAAATTACATTTCTCGGCCATATCGCATAGATCTCACTGTGAAAAGGCTTAAATGGCTTTTTTTACCTAAGTTTGAGGATTGCGCTCAAATCAAATGTCCTAGAAGCAAATTTCCACATGTAATTACTAGATTGTGATACAATACACTAATGGGTGAAGTTTGGTTGACTTCTGCGCAGCGGTTTGGGAGTTAACATCAAAATTACATTTCTCGGCCATATCGCATAGATCTCACTGTGAAAAGGCTTAAATGACTTTTTTAATTAAGTTTAATGATTGCGCTCAAACCAAATGTCCTAGAACGAAATTTTCAAATGTAACTACTAGAATGTGATACAATACACTATTGGGTGAAGTTTAGTTGACTTCTGCGCAGCGGTTTGGGAGTTAACATCAAAATTACATTTCTCGGCCATATCGCATAGATCTCACTGTGAAAAGGCTTAAATGGCTTTTTTGACCTAAGTTTAATGATTGCGCTCAAACCAAATGTCCTAGAACGAAATTTTCAAATGTAACTACTAGAATGTGATACAATACACTATTGGGTGAAGTTTGGTTGACTTCTGCGCAGCGGTTTGGGAGTTAACATCAAAATTACATTTCTCGGCCATATCGCATAGATCTCACTGTGAAAAGGCTTAAATGGCTTTTTTGACCTAAGTTTGAGGATTGCGCTCAAATCAAATGTCCTAGAACCAAATTTCCACATGTAACTACTAGATTGTGATACAATACACTAATGGTTGAAGTTTGGTTGACTTCTGCGCAGCGGTTTGGGAGTGAACATCAAAATTACATTTCTCGGCCATATCGCATAGATCTCACTGTGAAAAGGCTTAAATGACTTTTTTTAATTAAGTTTGAAGATTGCGCTCAAATCAAATGTCCTAGAACTAAATTTCCAAATGTAACTACTAGATTGTGATAAAATACACTATTGGGTGAAGTTTGGTTGACTTCTGCGCAGCGGTTTGGGAGTTAACATCAAAATTACATTTCTCGGCCATATCGCATAGATCTCACTGTGAAAAGGCTTAAATGGCTTTTTTGACCTAAGTTTGAGGATTGCGCTCAAATCAAATGTCCTAGAACCAAATTTCCACATGTAACTACTAGATTGTGATACAATACACTAATGGGTGAAGTTTGGTTGACTTCTGCGCAGCGGTTTGGGAGTTAACATCAAAATTACATTTCTCGGCCATATCGCATAGATCTCACTGTGAAAAGGCTTAAATGACTTTTTTAATTAAGTTTGATGATTGCGCTCAAACAAAATTTCCTAGAACAAAATTTTCAAATGTAACTACTAGATTGTGATACAATACACTATTGGGTGAAGTTTGGTTGAGTTCTGCGCAGCGGTTTGGGAGTTAACATCAAAATTACATTTCTCGGCCATATCGCATAGATCTCACTGTGAAAAGGCTTAAATGGCTTTTTTGACCTAAGTTTGAGGATTGCGCTCAAATCAAATGTCCTAGAACCAAATTTCCACATGTAACTACTAGATTGTGATACAATACACTAATGGGTGAAGTTTGGTTGACTTCTGCGCAGCGGTTTGGGAGTTAACATCAAAATTACATTTCTCGGCCATATCGCATAGATCTCACTGTGAAAAGGCTTAAATGACTTTTTTAATTAAGTTTGATGATTGCGCTCAAACAAAATGTCCTAGAACAAAATTTTCAAATGTAACTACTAGATTGTGATACAATACACTATTGGGTGAAGTTTGGTTGACTTCTGCGCAGCGGTTTGGGAGTTAACATCAAAATTACATTTCTCGGCCATATCGCATAGATCTCACTGTGAAAAGGCTTAAATGGCTTTTTTGACCTAAGTTTGAGGATTGCGCTCAAATCAAATGTCCTAGAACCAAATTTCCACATGTAACTACTAGATTGTGATACAATACACTAATGGTTGAAGTTTGGTTGACTTCTGCGCAGCGGTTTGGGAGTGAACATCAAAATTACATTTCTCGGCCATATCGCATAGATCTCACTGTGAAAAGGCTTAAATGACTTTTTTTAATTAAGTTTGAAGATTGCGCTCAAATCAAATGTCCTAGAACTAAATTTCCAAATGTAACTACTAGATTGTGACAAAATACACTATTGGGTGAAGTTTGGTTGACTTCTGCGCAGCGGTTTGGGAGTTAACATCAAAATTACATTTCTCGGCCATATCGCATAGATCTCACTGTGAAAAGGCTTAAATGGCTTTTTTGACCTAAGTTTGAGGATTGCGCTCAAATCAAATGTCCTATAACCAAATTTTCACATGTAACTACTAGATTGTGATACAATACACTAATGGGTGAAGTTTGGTTGACTTCTGCGCAGCGGTTTGGGAGTTAACATCAAAATTACATTTCTCGGCCATATCGCATAGATCTCACTGTGAAAAGGCTTAAATGACTTTTTTAATTAAGTTTGATGATTGCGTTCAAACAAAATGTCCTAGAACAAAATTTTCAAATGTAACTACTAGATTGTGATACAATACACTATTGGGTGAAGTTTGGTTGACTTCTGCGCAGCGGTTTGGGAGTTAACATCAAAATTACATTTCTCGGCCATATCGCATAGATCTCACTGTGAAAAGGCTTAAATGGCTTTTTTGACCTAAGTTTAATGATTGCGCTCAAACCAAATGTCCTAGAACGAAATTTTCAAATGTAACTACTAGAATGTGATACAATACACTATTGGGTGAAGTTTGGTTGACTTCTGCGCAGCGGTTTGGGAGTTAACATCAAAATTACATTTCTCGGCCATATCGCATAGATCTCACTGTAAAAAGGCTTAAATGGCTTTTTTGACCTAAGTTTGAGGATTGCGCTCAAACAAAATGTCCTAGAACAAAATTTTCAAATGTAACTACTAGATTGTGATACAATACACTATTGGGTGAAGTTTGGTTGACTTCTGCGCAGCGGTTTGGGAGTTAACATCAAAATTACATTTCTCGGCCATATCGCATAGATCTCACTGTGAAAAGGCTTAAATGACTTTTTTAATTAAGTTTGATGATTGCGTTCAAACAAAATGTCCTAGAACAAAATTTTCAAATGTAACTACTAGATTGTGATACAATACACTATTGGGTGAAGTTTCATTGACTTCTGCGCAGTGGTTTGGGAGTTAACATCAAAATTACATTTCTCGGCCATATCGCATAGATCTCACTGTGAAAAGGCTTAAATGGCTTTTTTGACCTAAGTTTGAGGATTGCGCTCAAATCAAATGTCCTAGAACCAAATTACCACATGTAACTACTAGATTGTGATACAATACACTAATGGGTGAAGTTTGGTTTACTTCTGCGCAGCGGTTTGGGAGTTAACATCAAAATTACATTTCTCGGCCATATCGCATAGATCTCACTGTGAAAAGGCTTAAATGGCTTTTTTTACCTAAGTTTGAGGATTGCGCTCAAATCAAATGTCCTAGAAGCAAATTTCCACATGTAATTACTAGATTGTGATACAATACACTAATGGGTGAAGTTTGGTTGACTTCTGCGCAGCGGTTTGGGAGTTAACATCAAAATTACATTTCTCGGCCATATCGCATAGATCTCACTGTGAAAAGGCTTAAATGACTTTTTTAATTAAGTTTAATGATTGCGCTCAAACCAAATGTCCTAGAACGAAATTTTCAAATGTAACTACTAGAATGTGATACAATACACTATTGGGTGAAGTTTAGTTGACTTCTGCGCAGCGGTTTGGGAGTTAACATCAAAATTACATTTCTCGGCCATATCGCATAGATCTCACTGTGAAAAGGCTTAAATGGCTTTTTTGACCTAAGTTTAATGATTGCGCTCAAACCAAATATCCTAGAACGAAATTTTCAAATGTAACTACTAGAATGTGATACAATACACTATTGGGTGAAGTTTGGTTGACTTCTGCGCAGCGGTTTGGGAGTTAACATCAAAATTACATTTCTCGGCCATATCGCATAGATCTCACTGTGAAAAGGCTTAAATGGCTTTTTTGACCTAAGTTTGAGGATTGCGCTCAAATCAAATGTCCTAGAACCAAATTACCACATGTAACTACTAGATTGTGATACAATACACTAATGGGTGAAGTTTGGTTTACTTCTGCGCAGCGGTTTGGGAGTTAACATCAAAATTACATTTCTCGGCCATATCGCATAGATCTCACTGTGAAAAGGCTTAAATGGCTTTTTTTACCTAAGTTTGAGGATTGCGCTCAAATCAAATGTCCTAGAAGCAAATTTCCACATGTAATTACTAGATTGTGATACAATACACTAATGGGTGAAGTTTGGTTGACTTCTGCGCAGCGGTTTGGGAGTTAACATCAAAATTACATTTCTCGGCCATATCGCATAGATCTCACTGTGAAAAGGCTTAAATGACTTTTTTAATTAAGTTTAATGATTGCGCTCAAACCAAATGTCCTAGAACGAAATTTTCAAATGTAACTACTAGAATGTGATACAATACACTATTGGGTGAAGTTTAGTTGACTTCTGCGCAGCGGTTTGGGAGTTAACATCAAAATTACATTTCTCGGCCATATCGCATAGATCTCACTGTGAAAAGGCTTAAATGGCTTTTTTGACCTAAGTTTAATGATTGCGCTCAAACCAAATGTCCTAGAACGAAATTTTCAAATGTAACTACTAGAATGTGATACAATACACTATTGGGTGAAGTTTGGTTGACTTCTGCGCAGCGGTTTGGGAGTTAACATCAAAATTACATTTCTCGGCCATATCGCATAGATCTCACTGTGAAAAGGCTTAAATGGCTTTTTTGACCTAAGTTTGAGGATTGCGCTCAAATCAAATGTCCTAGAACCAAATTTCCACATGTAACTACTAGATTGTGATACAATACACTAATGGGTGAAGTTTGGTTGACTTCTGCGCAGCGGTTTGGGAGTTAACATCAAAATTACATTTCTCGGCCATATCGTATAGATCTCACTGTGAAAAGGCTTAAATGACTTTTTTAATTAAGTTTGATGATTGCGCTCAAACAAAATTTCCTAGAACAAAATTTTCAAATGTAACTACTAGATTGTGATACAATACACTATTGGGTGAAGTTTGGTTGAGTTCTGCGCAGCGGTTTGGGAGTTAACATCAAAATTACATTTCTCGGCCATATCGCATAGATCTCACTGTGAAAAGGCTTAAATGACTTTTTTAATTAAGTTTGATGATTGCGTTCAAACAAAATGTCCTAGAACAAAATTTTCAAATGTAACTACTAGATTGTGATACAATACACTATTGGGTTAAGTTTGGTTGACTTCTGCGCAGCGGTTTGGGAGTTAACATCAAAATTACATTTCTCGGCCATATCGCATAGATCTCACTGTGAAAAGGCTTAAATGGCTTTTTTGACCTAAGTTTGAGGATTGCGCTCAAATCAAATGTCCTAGAACCAAATTTCCACATGTAACTACTAGATTGTGATACAATACACTAATGGGTGAAGTTTGGTTGACTTCTGCGCAGCGGTTTGGGAGTTAACATCAAAATTACATTTCTCGGCCATATCGCATAGATCTCACTGTGAAAAGGCTTAAATGACTTTTTTAATTAAGTTTGATGATTGCGCTCAAACAAAATGTCCTAGAACAAAATTTTCAAATGTAACTACTAGATTGTGATACAATACACTATTGGGTGAAGTTTGGTTGACTTCTGCGCAGCGGTTTGGGAGTTAACATCAAAATTACATTTCTCGGCCATATCGCATAGATCTCACTGTGAAAAGGCTTAAATGGCTTTTTTGACCTAAGTTTGAGGATTGCGCTCAAATCAAATGTCCTAGAACCAAATTTCCACATGTAACTACTAGATTGTGATACAATACACTAATGGTTGAAGTTTGGTTGACTTCTGCGCAGCGGTTTGGGAGTGAACATCAAAATTACATTTCTCGGCCATATCGCATAGATCTCACTGTGAAAAGGCTTAAATGACTTTTTTTAATTAAGTTTGAAGATTGCGCTCAAATCAAATGTCCTAGAACTAAATTTCCAAATGTAACTACTAGATTGTGATAAAATACACTATTGGGTGAAGTTTGGTTGACTTCTGCGCAGCGGTTTGGGAGTTAACATCAAAATTACATTTCTCGGCCATATCGCATAGATCTCACTGTGAAAAGGCTTAAATGGCTTTTTTGACCTAAGTTTGAGGATTGCGCTCAAATCAAATGTCCTATAACCAAATTTTCACATGTAACTACTAGATTGTGATACAATACACTAATGGGTGAAGTTTGGTTGACTTCTGCGCAGCGGTTTGGGAGTTAACATCAAAATTACATTTCTCGGCCATATCGCATAGATCTCACTGTGAAAAGGCTTAAATGACTTTTTTAATTAAGTTTGATGATTGCGTTCAAACAAAATGTCCTAGAACAAAATTTTCAAATGTAACTACTAGATTGTGATACAATACACTATTGGGTGAAGTTTGGTTGACTTCTGCGCAGCGGTTTGGGAGTTAACATCAAAATTACATTTCTCGGCCATATCGCATAGATCTCACTGTGAAAAGGCTTAAATGGCTTTTTTGACCTAAGTTTAATGATTGCGCTCAAACCAAATGTCCTAGAACGAAATTTTTAAATGTAACTACTAGAATGTGATACAATACACTATTGGGTGAAGTTTGGTTGACTTCTGCGCAGCGGTTTGGGAGTTAACATCAAAATTACATTTCTCGGCCATATCGCATAGATCTCACTGTAAAAAGGCTTAAATGGCTTTTTTGACCTAAGTTTGAGGATTGCGCTCAAACAAAATGTCCTAGAACAAAATTTTCAAATGTAACTACTAGATTGTGATACAATACACTATTGGGTGAAGTTTGGTTGACTTCTGCGCAGCGGTTTGGGAGTTAACATCAAAATTACATTTCTCGGCCATATCGCATAGATCTCACTGTGAAAAGGCTTTAATGGCTTTTTTGACCTAAGTTTAATGATTGCGCTCAAACCAAATGTCCTAGAACGAAATTTTCAAATGTAACTACTAGAATGTGATACAATACACTATTGGGTGAAGTTTGGTTGACTTCTGCGCAGCGGTTTGGGAGTTAACATCAAAATTACATTTCTCGGCCATATCGCATAGATCTCACTGTAAAAAGGCTTAAATGGCTTTTTTGACCTAAGTTTGAGGATTGCGCTCAAACAAAATGTCCTAGAACAAAATTTTCCAATGTAACTACTAGATTGTGATACAATACACTATTGGGTGAAGTTTGGTTGACTTCTGCGCAGCGGTTTGGGAGTTAACATCAAAATTACATTTCTCGGCCATATCGCATAGATCTCACTGTGAAAAGGCTTAAATGACTTTTTTAATTAAGTTTGATGATTGCGTTCAAACAAAATGTCCTAGAACAAAATTTTCAAATGTAACTACTAGAATGTGATACAATACACTATTGGGTGAAGTTTAGTTGTTTTCTGCGCAGCGGTTTGGGAGTTAACATCAAAATTACATTTCTCGGCCATATCGCATAGATCTCACTGTGAAAAGGCTTAAATGGCTTTTTTGACCTAAGTTTAATGATTGCGCTCAAACCAAATGTCCTAGAACGAAATTTTTAAATGTAACTACTAGAATGTGATACAATACACTATTGGGTGAAGTTTGGTTGACTTCTGCGCAGCGGTTTGGGAGTTAACATCAAAATTACATTTCTCGGCCATATCGCATAGATCTCACTGTGAAAAGGCTTAAATGGCTTTTTTGACCTAAGTTTGAGGATTGCGCTCAAATCAAATGTCCTAGAACCAAATTTCCACATGTAACTACTAGATTGTGATACAATACACTAATGGGTGAAGTTTGGTTGACTTCTGCGCAGCGGTTTGGGAGTTAACATCAAAATTACATTTCTCGGCCATATCGCATAGATCTCACTGTGAAAAGGCTTAAATGACTTTTTTAATTAAGTTTGATGATTGCGCTCAAACAAAATTTCCTAGAACAAAATTTTCAAATGTAACTACTAGATTGTGATACAATACACTATTGGGTGAAGTTTGGTTGAGTTCTGCGCAGCGGTTTGGGAGTTAACATCAAAATTACATTTCTCGGCCATATCGCATAGATCTCACTGTGAAAAGGCTTAAATGGCTTTTTTGACCTAAGTTTGAGGATTGCGCTCAAATCAAATGTCCTAGAACCAAATTTCCACATGTAACTACTAGATTGTGATACAATACACTAATGGGTGAAGTTTGGTTGACTTCTGCGCAGCGGTTTGGGAGTTAACATCAAAATTACATTTCTCGGCCATATCGCATAGATCTCACTGTGAAAAGGCTTAAATGACTTTTTTAATTAAGTTTGATGATTGCGCTCAAACAAAATGTCCTAGAACAAAATTTTCAAATGTAACTACTAGATTGTGATACAATACACTATTGGGTGAAGTTTGGTTGACTTCTGCGCAGCGGTTTGGGAGTTAACATCAAAATTACATTTCTCGGCCATATCGCATAGATCTCACTGTGAAAAGGCTTAAATGGCTTTTTTGACCTAAGTTTAATGATTGCGCTCAAACCAAATGTCCTAGAACGAAATTTTCAAATGTAACTACTAGATTGTGATACAATACACTATTGGGTGAAGTTTGGTTGACTTCTGCGCAGCGGTTTGGGAGTTAACATCAAAATTACATTTCTCGGCCATATCGCATAGATCTCACTGTAAAAAGGCTTAAATGGCTTTTTTGACCTAAGTTTGAGGATTGCGCTCAAACAAAATGTCCTAGAACAAAATTTTCAAATGTAACTACTAGATTGTGATACAATACACTATTGGGTGAAGTTTGGTTGACTTCTGCGCAGCGGTTTGGGAGTTAACATCAAAATTACATTTCTCGGCCATATCGCATAGATCTCACTGTGAAAAGGCTTAAATGACTTTTTTAATTAAGTTTGATGATTGCGTTCAAACAAAATGTCCTAGAACAAAATTTTCAAATGTAACTACTAGATTGTGATACAATACACTATTGGGTGAAGTTTCATTGACTTCTGCGCAGCGGTTTGGGAGTTAACATCAAAATTACATTTCTCGGCCATATCGCATAGATCTCACTGTGAAAAGGCTTAAATGGCTTTTTTGACCTAAGTTTGAGGATTGCGCTCAAATCAAATGTCCTAGAACCAAATTTCCACATGTAACTACTAGATTGTGATACAATACACTAATGGGTGAAGTTTGGTTTACTTCTGCGCAGCGGTTTGGGAGTTAACATCAAAATTACATTTCTCGGCCATATCGCATAGATCTCACTGTGAAAAGGCTTAAATGGCTTTTTTTACCTAAGTTTGAGGATTGCGCTCAAATCAAATGTCCTAGAAGCAAATTTCCACATGTAATTACTAGATTGTGATACAATACACTAATGGGTGAAGTTTGGTTGACTTCTGCGCAGCGGTTTGGGAGTTAACATCAAAATTACATTTCTCGGCCATATCGCATAGATCTCACTGTGAAAAGGCTTAAATGACTTTTTTAATTAAGTTTAATGATTGCGCTCAAACCAAATGTCCTAGAACGAAATTTTCAAATGTAACTACTAGAATGTGATACAATACACAATTGGGTGAAGTTTAGTTGACTTCTGCGCAGCGGTTTGGGAGTTAACATCAAAATTACATTTCTCGGCCATATCGCATAGATCTCACTGTGAAAAGGCTTAAATGGCTTTTTTGACCTAAGTTTAATGATTGCGCTCAAACCAAATGTCCTAGAACGAAATTTTCAAATGTAACTACTAGAATGTGATACAATACACTATTGGGTGAAGTTTGGTTGACTTCTGCGCAGCGGTTTGGGAGTTAACATCAAAATTACATTTCTCGGCCATATCGCATAGATCTCACTGTGAAAAGGCTTAAATGGCTTTTTTGACCTAAGTTTGAGGATTGCGCTCAAATCAAATGTCCTAGAACCAAATTTCCACATGTAACTACTAGATTGTGATACAATACACTAATGGGTGAAGTTTGGTTGACTTCTGCGCAGCGGTTTGGGAGTTAACATCAAAATTACATTTCTCGGCCATATCGTATAGATCTCACTGTGAAAAGGCTTAAATGACTTTTTTAATTAAGTTTGATGATTGCGCTCAAACAAAATTTCCTAGAACAAAATTTTCAAATGTAACTACTAGATTGTGATACAATACACTATTGGGTGAAGTTTGGTTGAGTTCTGCGCAGCGGTTTGGGAGTTAACATCAAAATTACATTTCTCGGCCATATCGCATAGATCTCACTGTGAAAAGGCTTAAATGGCTTTTTTGACCTAAGTTTGAGGATTGCGCTCAAATCAAATGTCCTAGAACCAAATTTCCACATGTAACTACTAGATTGTGATACAATACACTAATGGTTGAAGTTTGGTTGACTTCTGCGCAGCGGTTTGGGAGTGAACATCAAAATTACATTTCTCGGCCATATCGCATAGATCTCACTGTGAAAAGGCTTAAATGACTTTTTTTAATTAAGTTTGAAGATTGCGCTCAAATCAAATGTCCTAGAACTAAATTTCCAAATGTAACTACTAGATTGTGATAAAATACACTATTGGGTGAAGTTTGGTTGACTTCTGCGCAGCGGTTTGGGAGTTAACATCAAAATTACATTTCTCGGCCATATCGCATAGATCTCACTGTGAAAAGGCTTAAATGGCTTTTTTGACCTAAGTTTGAGGATTGCGCTCAAATCAAATGTCCTATAACCAAATTTTCACATGTAACTACTAGATTGTGATACAATACACTAATGGGTGAAGTTTGGTTGACTTCTGCGCAGCGGTTTGGGAGTTAACATCAAAATTACATTTCTCGGCCATATCGCATAGATCTCACTGTGAAAAGGCTTAAATGACTTTTTTAATTAAGTTTGATGATTGCGTTCAAACAAAATGTCCTAGAACAAAATTTTCAAATGTAACTACTAGATTGTGATACAATACACTATTGGGTGAAGTTTGGTTGACTTCTGCGCAGCGGTTTGGGAGTTAACATCAAAATTACATTTCTCGGCCATATCGCATAGATCTCACTGTGAAAAGGCTTAAATGGCTTTTTTGACCTAAGTTTAATGATTGCGCTCAAACCAAATGTCCTAGAACGAAATTTTCAAATGTAACTACTAGAATGTGATACAATACACTATTGGGTGAAGTTTGGTTGACTTCTGCGCAGCGGTTTGGGAGTTAACATCAAAATTACATTTCTCGGCCATATCGCATAGATCTCACTGTAAAAAGGCTTAAATGGCTTTTTTGACCTAAGTTTGAGGATTGCGCTCAAACAAAATGTCCTAGAACAAAATTTTCAAATGTAACTACTAGATTGTGATACAATACACTATTGGGTGAAGTTTGGTTGACTTCTGCGCAGCGGTTTGGGAGTTAACATCAAAATTACATTTCTCGGCCATATCGCATAGATCTCACTGTGAAAAGGCTTAAATGACTTTTTTAATTAAGTTTGATGATTGCGTTCAAACAAAATGTCCTAGAACAAAATTTTCAAATGTAACTACTAGATTGTGATACAATACACTATTGGGTGAAGTTTCATTGACTTCTGCGCAGCGGTTTGGGAGTTAACATCAAAATTACATTTCTCGGCCATATCGCATAGATCTCACTGTGAAAAGGCTTAAATGGCTTTTTTGACCTAAGTTTGAGGATTGCGCTCAAATCAAATGTCCTAGAACCAAATTACCACATGTAACTACTAGATTGTGATACAATACACTAATGGGTGAAGTTTGGTTTACTTCTGCGCAGCGGTTTGGGAGTTAACATCAAAATTACATTTCTCGGCCATATCGCATAGATCTCACTGTGAAAAGGCTTAAATGGCTTTTTTTACCTAAGTTTGAGGATTGCGCTCAAATCAAATGTCCTAGAAGCAAATTTCCACATGTAATTACTAGATTGTGATACAATACACTAATGGGTGAAGTTTGGTTGACTTCTGCGCAGCGGTTTGGGAGTTAACATCAAAATTACATTTCTCGGCCATATCGCATAGATCTCACTGTGAAAAGGCTTAAATGACTTTTTTAATTAAGTTTAATGATTGCGCTCAAACCAAATGTCCTAGAACGAAATTTTCAAATGTAACTACTAGAATGTGATACAATACACTATTGGGTGAAGTTTAGTTGACTTCTGCGCAGCGGTTTGGGAGTTAACATCAAAATTACATTTCTCGGCCATATCGCATAGATCTCACTGTGAAAAGGCTTAAATGGCTTTTTTGACCTAAGTTTAATGATTGCGCTCAAACCAAATGTCCTAGAACGAAATTTTCAAATGTAACTACTAGAATGTGATACAATACACTATTGGGTGAAGTTTGGTTGACTTCTGCGCAGCGGTTTGGGAGTTAACATCAAAATTACATTTCTCGGCCATATCGCATAGATCTCACTGTGAAAAGGCTTAAATGGCTTTTTTGACCTAAGTTTGAGGATTGCGCTCAAATCAAATGTCCTAGAACCAAATTTCCACATGTAACTACTAGATTGTGATACAATACACTAATGGGTGAAGTTTGGTTGACTTCTGCGCAGCGGTTTGGGAGTTAACATCAAAATTACATTTCTCGGCCATATCGTATAGATCTCACTGTGAAAAGGCTTAAATGACTTTTTTAATTAAGTTTGATGATTGCGCTCAAACAAAATTTCCTAGAACAAAATTTTCAAATGTAACTACTAGATTGTGATACAATACACTATTGGGTGAAGTTTGGTTGAGTTCTGCGCAGCGGTTTGGGAGTTAACATCAAAATTACATTTCTCGGCCATATCGCATAGATCTCACTGTGAAAAGGCTTAAATGACTTTTTTAATTAAGTTTGATGATTGCGTTCAAACAAAATGTCCTAGAACAAAATTTTCAAATGTAACTACTAGATTGTGATACAATACACTATTGGGTTAAGTTTGGTTGACTTCTGCGCAGCGGTTTGGGAGTTAACATCAAAATTACATTTCTCGGCCATATCGCATAGATCTCACTGTGAAAAGGCTTAAATGGCTTTTTTGACCTAAGTTTGAGGATTGCGCTCAAATCAAATGTCCTAGAACCAAATTTCCACATGTAACTACTAGATTGTGATACAATACACTAATGGGTGAAGTTTGGTTGACTTCTGCGCAGCGGTTTGGGAGTTAACATCAAAATTACATTTCTCGGCCATATCGCATAGATCTCACTGTGAAAAGGCTTAAATGACTTTTTTAATTAAGTTTGATGATTGCGCTCAAACAAAATGTCCTAGAACAAAATTTTCTAATGTAACTACTAGATTGTGATACAATACACTATTGGGTGAAGTTTGGTTGACTTCTGCGCAGCGGTTTGGGAGTTAACATCAAAATTACATTTCTCGGCCATATCGCATAGATCTCACTGTGAAAAGGCTTAAATGACTTTTTTTAATTAAGTTTGAAGATTGCGCTCAAATCAAATGTCCTACAACTAAATTTCCAAATGTAACTACTAGATTGTGACAAAATACACTATTGGGTGAAGTTTGGTTGACTTCTGCGCAGCGGTTTGGGAGTTAACATCAAAATTACATTTCTCGGCCATATCGCATAGATCTCACTGTGAAAAGGCTTAAATGGCTTTTTTGACCTAAGTTTGAGGATTGCGCTCAAATCAAATGTCCTATAACCAAATTTTCACATGTAACTACTAGATTGTGATACAATACACTAATGGGTGAAGTTTGGTTGACTTCTGCGCAGCGGTTTGGGAGTTAACATCAAAATTACATTTCTCGGCCATATCGCATAGATCTCACTGTGAAAAGGCTTAAATGACTTTTTTAATTAAGTTTGATGATTGCGTTCAAACAAAATGTCCTAGAACAAAATTTTCAAATGTAACTACTAGATTGTGATACAATACACTATTGGGTGAAGTTTGGTTGACTTCTGCGCAGCGGTTTGGGAGTTAACATCAAAATTACATTTCTCGGCCATATCGCATAGATCTCACTGTGAAAAGGCTTAAATGGCTTTTTTGACCTAAGTTTAATGATTGCGCTCAAACCAAATGTCCTAGAACGAAATTTTCAAATGTAACTACTAGAATGTGATACAATACACTATTGGGTGAAGTTTGGTTGACTTCTGCGCAGCGGTTTGGGAGTTAACATCAAAATTACATTTCTCGGCCATATCGCATAGATCTCACTGTAAAAAGGCTTAAATGGCTTTTTTGACCTAAGTTTGAGGATTGCGCTCAAACAAAATGTCCTAGAACAAAATTTTCAAATGTAACTACTAGATTGTGATACAATACACTATTGGGTGAAGTTTGGTTGACTTCTGCGCAGCGGTTTGGGAGTTAACATCAAAATTACATTTCTCGGCCATATCGCATAGATCTCACTGTGAAAAGGCTTAAATGACTTTTTTAATTAAGTTTGATGATTGCGTTCAAACAAAATGTCCTAGAACAAAATTTTCAAATGTAACTACTAGATTGTGATACAATACACTATTGGGTGAAGTTTCATTGACTTCTGCGCAGCGGTTTGGGAGTTAACATCAAAATTACATTTCTCGGCCATATCGCATAGATCTCACTGTGAAAAGGCTTAAATGGCTTTTTTGACCTAAGTTTGAGGATTGCGCTCAAATCAAATGTCCTAGAACCAAATTACCACATGTAACTACTAGATTGTGATACAATACACTAATGGGTGAAGTTTGGTTTACTTCTGCGCAGCGGTTTGGGAGTTAACATCAAAATTACATTTCTCGGCCATATCGCATAGATCTCACTGTGAAAAGGCTTAAATGGCTTTTTTTACCTAAGTTTGAGGATTGCGCTCAAATCAAATGTCCTAGAAGCAAATTTCCACATGTAATTACTAGATTGTGATACAATACACTAATGGGTGAAGTTTGGTTGACTTCTGCGCAGCGGTTTGGGAGTTAACATCAAAATTACATTTCTCGGCCATATCGCATAGATCTCACTGTGAAAAGGCTTAAATGACTTTTTTAATTAAGTTTAATGATTGCGCTCAAACCAAATGTCCTAGAACGAAATTTTCAAATGTAACTACTAGAATGTGATACAATACACTATTGGGTGAAGTTTAGTTGACTTCTGCGCAGCGGTTTGGGAGTTAACATCAAAATTACATTTCTCGGCCATATCGCATAGATCTCACTGTGAAAAGGCTTAAATGGCTTTTTTGACCTAAGTTTAATGATTGCGCTCAAACCAAATGTCCTAGAACGAAATTTTCAAATGTAACTACTAGAATGTGATACAATACACTATTGGGTGAAGTTTGGTTGACTTCTGCGCAGCGGTTTGGGAGTTAACATCAAAATTACATTTCTCGGCCATATCGCATAGATCTCACTGTGAAAAGGCTTAAATGGCTTTTTTGACCTAAGTTTGAGGATTGCGCTCAAATCAAATGTCCTAGAACCAAATTTCCACATGTAACTACTAGATTGTGATACAATACACTAATGGGTGAAGTTTGGTTGACTTCTGCGCAGCGGTTTGGGAGTTAACATCAAAATTACATTTCTCGGCCATATCGTATAGATCTCACTGTGAAAAGGCTTAAATGACTTTTTTAATTAAGTTTGATGATTGCGCTCAAACAAAATTTCCTAGAACAAAATTTTCAAATGTAACTACTAGATTGTGATACAATACACTATTGGGTGAAGTTTGGTTGAGTTCTGCGCAGCGGTTTGGGAGTTAACATCAAAATTACATTTCTCGGCCATATCGCATAGATCTCACTGTGAAAAGGCTTAAATGACTTTTTTAATTAAGTTTGATGATTGCGTTCAAACAAAATGTCCTAGAACAAAATTTTCAAATGTAACTACTAGATTGTGATACAATACACTATTGGGTTAAGTTTGGTTGACTTCTGCGCAGCGGTTTGGGAGTTAACATCAAAATTACATTTCTCGGCCATATCGCATAGATCTCACTGTGAAAAGGCTTAAATGGCTTTTTTGACCTAAGTTTGAGGATTGCGCTCAAATCAAATGTCCTAGAACCAAATTTCCACATGTAACTACTAGATTGTGATACAATACACTAATGGGTGAAGTTTGGTTGACTTCTGCGCAGCGGTTTGGGAGTTAACATCAAAATTACATTTCTCGGCCATATCGCATAGATCTCACTGTGAAAAGGCTTTAATGGCTTTTTTGACCTAAGTTTAATGATTGCGCTCAAACCAAATGTCCTAGAACGAAATTTTCAAATGTAACTACTAGAATGTGATACAATACACTATTGGGTGAAGTTTGGTTGACTTCTGCGCAGCGGTTTGGGAGTTAACATCAAAATTACATTTCTCGGCCATATCGCATAGATCTCACTGTAAAAAGGCTTAAATGGCTTTTTTGACCTAAGTTTGAGGATTGCGCTCAAACAAAATGTCCTAGAACAAAATTTTCCAATGTAACTACTAGATTGTGATACAATACACTATTGGGTGAAGTTTGGTTGACTTCTGCGCAGCGGTTTGGGAGTTAACATCAAAATTACATTTCTCGGCCATATCGCATAGATCTCACTGTGAAAAGGCTTAAATGACTTTTTTAATTAAGTTTGATGATTGCGTTCAAACAAAATGTCCTAGAACAAAATTTTCAAATGTAACTACTAGAATGTGATACAATACACTATTGGGTGAAGTTTAGTTGTTTTCTGCGCAGCGGTTTGGGAGTTAACATCAAAATTACATTTCTCGGCCATATCGCATAGATCTCACTGTGAAAAGGCTTAAATGGCTTTTTTGACCTAAGTTTAATGATTGCGCTCAAACCAAATGTCCTAGAACGAAATTTTTAAATGTAACTACTAGAATGTGATACAATACACTATTGGGTGAAGTTTGGTTGACTTCTGCGCAGCGGTTTGGGAGTTAACATCAAAATTACATTTCTCGGCCATATCGCATAGATCTCACTGTGAAAAGGCTTAAATGGCTTTTTTGACCTAAGTTTGAGGATTGCGCTCAAATCAAATGTCCTAGAACCAAATTTCCACATGTAACTACTAGATTGTGATACAATACACTAATGGGTGAAGTTTGGTTGACTTCTGCGCAGCGGTTTGGGAGTTAACATCAAAATTACATTTCTCGGCCATATCGCATAGATCTCACTGTGAAAAGGCTTAAATGACTTTTTTAATTAAGTTTGATGATTGCGCTCAAACAAAATTTCCTAGAACAAAATTTTCAAATGTAACTACTAGATTGTGATACAATACACTATTGGGTGAAGTTTGGTTGAGTTCTGCGCAGCGGTTTGGGAGTTAACATCAAAATTACATTTCTCGGCCATATCGCATAGATCTCACTGTGAAAAGGCTTAAATGGCTTTTTTGACCTAAGTTTGAGGATTGCGCTCAAATCAAATGTCCTAGAACCAAATTTCCACATGTAACTACTAGATTGTGATACAATACACTAATGGGTGAAGTTTGGTTGACTTCTGCGCAGCGGTTTGGGAGTTAACATCAAAATTACATTTCTCGGCCATATCGCATAGATCTCACTGTGAAAAGGCTTAAATGACTTTTTTAATTAAGTTTGATGATTGCGCTCAAACAAAATGTCCTAGAACAAAATTTTCAAATGTAACTACTAGATTGTGATACAATACACTATTGGGTGAAGTTTGGTTGACTTCTGCGCAGCGGTTTGGGAGTTAACATCAAAATTACATTTCTCGGCCATATCGCATAGATCTCACTGTGAAAAGGCTTAAATGGCTTTTTTGACCTAAGTTTGAGGATTGCGCTCAAATCAAATGTCCTATAACCAAATTTTCACATGTAACTACTAGATTGTGATACAATACACTAATGGGTGAAGTTTGGTTGACTTCTGCGCAGCGGTTTGGGAGTTAACATCAAAATTACATTTCTCGGCCATATCGCATAGATCTCACTGTGAAAAGGCTTAAATGACTTTTTTAATTAAGTTTGATGATTGCGTTCAAACAAAATGTCCTAGAACAAAATTTTCAAATGTAACTACTAGATTGTGATACAATACACTATTGGGTGAAGTTTGGTTGACTTCTGCGCAGCGGTTTGGGAGTTAACATCAAAATTACATTTCTCGGCCATATCGCATAGATCTCACTGTGAAAAGGCTTAAATGGCTTTTTTGACCTAAGTTTAATGATTGCGCTCAAACCAAATGTCCTAGAACGAAATTTTCAAATGTAACTACTAGATTGTGATACAATACACTATTGGGTGAAGTTTGGTTGACTTCTGCGCAGCGGTTTGGGAGTTAACATCAAAATTACATTTCTCGGCCATATCGCATAGATCTCACTGTAAAAAGGCTTAAATGGCTTTTTTGACCTAAGTTTGAGGATTGCGCTCAAACAAAATGTCCTAGAACAAAATTTTCAAATGTAACTACTAGATTGTGATACAATACACTATTGGGTGAAGTTTGGTTGACTTCTGCGCAGCGGTTTGGGAGTTAACATCAAAATTACATTTCTCGGCCATATCGCATAGATCTCACTGTGAAAAGGCTTAAATGACTTTTTTAATTAAGTTTGATGATTGCGTTCAAACAAAATGTCCTAGAACAAAATTTTCAAATGTAACTACTAGATTGTGATACAATACACTATTGGGTGAAGTTTCATTGACTTCTGCGCAGCGGTTTGGGAGTTAACATCAAAATTACATTTCTCGGCCATATCGCATAGATCTCACTGTGAAAAGGCTTAAATGGCTTTTTTGACCTAAGTTTGAGGATTGCGCTCAAATCAAATGTCCTAGAACCAAATTTCCACATGTAACTACTAGATTGTGATACAATACACTAATGGGTGAAGTTTGGTTTACTTCTGCGCAGCGGTTTGGGAGTTAACATCAAAATTACATTTCTCGGCCATATCGCATAGATCTCACTGTGAAAAGGCTTAAATGGCTTTTTTTACCTAAGTTTGAGGATTGCGCTCAAATCAAATGTCCTAGAAGCAAATTTCCACATGTAATTACTAGATTGTGATACAATACACTAATGGGTGAAGTTTGGTTGACTTCTGCGCAGCGGTTTGGGAGTTAACATCAAAATTACATTTCTCGGCCATATCGCATAGATCTCACTGTGAAAAGGCTTAAATGACTTTTTTAATTAAGTTTAATGATTGCGCTCAAACAAAATTTCCTAGAACAAAATTTTCAAATGTAACTACTAGATTGTGATACAATACACTATTGGGTGAAGTTTGGTTGAGTTCTGCGCAGCGGTTTGGGAGTTAACATCAAAATTACATTTCTTGGCCATATCGCATAGATCTCACTGTGAAAAGGCTTAAATGACTTTTTTAATTAAGTTTGATGATTGCGTTCAAACAAAATGTCCTAGAACAAAATTTTCAAATGTAACTACTAGATTGTGATACAATACACTATTGGGTGAAGTTTGGTTGACTTCTGCGCAGCGGTTTGGGAGTTAACATCAAAATTACATTTCTCGGCCATATCGCATAGATCTCACTGTGAAAAGGCTTAAATGGCTTTTTTGACCTAAGTTTGAGGATTGCGCTCAAATCAAATGTCCTAGAACCAAATTTCCACATGTAACTACTAGATTGTGATACAATACACTAATGGGTGAAGTTTGGTTGACTTCTGCGCAGCGGTTTGGGAGTTAACATCAAAATTACATTTCTCGGCCATATCGCATAGATCTCACTGTGAAAAGGCTTAAATGACTTTTTTAATTAAGTTTGATGATTGCGCTCAAACAAAATGTCCTAGAACAAAATTTTCTAATGTAACTACTAGATTGTGATACAATACACTATTGGGTGAAGTTTGGTTGACTTCTGCGCAGCGGTTTGGGAGTTAACATCAAAATTACATTTCTCGGCCATATCGCATAGATCTCACTGTGAAAAGGCTTAAATGGCTTTTTTGACCTAAGTTTGAGGATTGCGCTCAAATCAAATGTCCTAGAACCAAATTTCCACATGTAACTACTAGATTGTGATACAATACACTAATGGTTGAAGTTTGGTTGACTTCTGCGCAGCGGTTTGGGAGTGAACATCAAAATTAAATTTCTCGGCCATATCGCATAGATCTCACTGTGAAAAGGCTTAAATGACTTTTTTTAATTAAGTTTGAAGATTGCGCTCAAATCAAATGTCCTAGAACTAAATTTCCAAATGTAACTACTAGATTGTGATAAAATACACTATTGGGTGAAGTTTGGTTGACTTCTGCGCAGCGGTTTGGGAGTTAACATCAAAATTACATTTCTCGACCATATCGCATAGATCTCACTGTGAAAAGGCTTAAATGACTTTTTTAATTAAGTTTGATGATTGCGCTCAAACAAAATGTCCTAGAACAAAATTTTCAAATGTAACTACTAGATTGTGATACAATACACTATTGGGTGAAGTTTGGTTGACTTCTGCGCAGCGGTTTGGGAGTTAACATCAAAATTACATTTCTCGGCCATATCGCATAGATCTCACTGTGAAAAGGCTTAAATGGCTTTTTTGACCTAAGTTTGAGGATTGCGCTCAAATCAAATGTCCTAGAACCAAATTTCCACATGTAACTACTAGATTGTGATACAATACACTAATGGTTGAAGTTTGGTTGACTTCTGCGCAGCGGTTTGGGAGTGAACATCAAAATTACATTTCTCGGCCATATCGCATAGATCTCACTGTGAAAAGGCTTAAATGACTTTTTTTAATTAAGTTTGAAGATTGCGCTCAAATCAAATGTCCTAGAACTAAATTTCCAAATGTAACTACTAGATTGTGATAAAATACACTATTGGGTGAAGTTTGGTTGACTTCTGCGCAGCGGTTTGGGAGTTAACATCAAAATTACATTTCTCGGCCATATCGCATAGATCTCACTGTGAAAAGGCTTAAATGGCTTTTTTGACCTAAGTTTGAGGATTGCGCTCAAATCAAATGTCCTATAACCAAATTTTCACATGTAACTACTAGATTGTGATACAATACACTAATGGGTGAAGTTTGGTTGACTTCTGCGCAGCGGTTTGGGAGTTAACATCAAAATTACATTTCTCGGCCATATCGCATAGATCTCACTGTGAAAAGGCTTAAATGACTTTTTTAATTAAGTTTGATGATTGCGTTCAAACAAAATGTCCTAGAACAAAATTTTCAAATGTAACTACTAGATTGTGATACAATACACTATTGGGTGAAGTTTGGTTGACTTCTGCGCAGCGGTTTGGGAGTTAACATCAAAATTACATTTCTCGGCCATATCGCATAGATCTCACTGTGAAAAGGCTTTAATGGCTTTTTTGACCTAAGTTTAATGATTGCGCTCAAACCAAATGTCCTAGAACGAAATTTTCAAATGTAACTACTAGAATGTGATACAATACACTATTGGGTGAAGTTTGGTTGACTTCTGCGCAGCGGTTTGGGAGTTAACATCAAAATTACATTTCTCGGCCATATCGCATAGATCTCACTGTAAAAAGGCTTAAATGGCTTTTTTGACCTAAGTTTGAGGATTGCGCTCAAACAAAATGTCCTAGAACAAAATTTTCCAATGTAACTACTAGATTGTGATACAATACACTATTGGGTGAAGTTTGGTTGACTTCTGCGCAGCGGTTTGGGAGTTAACATCAAAATTACATTTCTCGGCCATATCGCATAGATCTCACTGTGAAAAGGCTTAAATGACTTTTTTAATTAAGTTTGATGATTGCGTTCAAACAAAATGTCCTAGAACAAAATTTTCAAATGTAACTACTAGAATGTGATACAATACACTATTGGGTGAAGTTTAGTTGTTTTCTGCGCAGCGGTTTGGGAGTTAACATCAAAATTACATTTCTCGGCCATATCGCATAGATCTCACTGTGAAAAGGCTTAAATGGCTTTTTTGACCTAAGTTTAATGATTGCGCTCAAACCAAATGTCCTAGAACGAAATTTTTAAATGTAACTACTAGAATGTGATACAATACACTATTGGGTGAAGTTTGGTTGACTTCTGCGCAGCGGTTTGGGAGTTAACATCAAAATTACATTTCTCGGCCATATCGCATAGATCTCACTGTGAAAAGGCTTAAATGGCTTTTTTGACCTAAGTTTGAGGATTGCGCTCAAATCAAATGTCCTAGAACCAAATTTCCACATGTAACTACTAGATTGTGATACAATACACTAATGGGTGAAGTTTGGTTGACTTCTGCGCAGCGGTTTGGGAGTTAACATCAAAATTACATTTCTCGGCCATATCGCATAGATCTCACTGTGAAAAGGCTTAAATGACTTTTTTAATTAAGTTTGATGATTGCGCTCAAACAAAATGTCCTAGAACAAAATTTTCAAATGTAACTACTAGATTGTGATACAATACACTATTGGGTGAAGTTTGGTTGACTTCTGCGCAGCGGTTTGGGAGTTAACATCAAAATTACATTTCTCGGCCATATCGCATAGATCTCACTGTGAAAAGGCTTAAATGGCTTTTTTGACCTAAGTTTGAGGATTGCGCTCAAATCAAATGTCCTAGAACCAAATTTCCACATGTAACTACTAGATTGTGATACAATACACTAATGGTTGAAGTTTGGTTGACTTCTGCGCAGCGGTTTGGGAGTGAACATCAAAATTACATTTCTCGGCCATATCGCATAGATCTCACTGTGAAAAGGCTTAAATGACTTTTTTTAATTAAGTTTGAAGATTGCGCTCAAATCAAATGTCCTAGAACTAAATTTCCAAATGTAACTACTAGATTGTGATAAAATACACTATTGGGTGAAGTTTGGTTGACTTCTGCGCAGCGGTTTGGGAGTTAACATCAAAATTACATTTCTCGGCCATATCGCATAGATCTCACTGTGAAAAGGCTTAAATGGCTTTTTTGACCTAAGTTTGAGGATTGCGCTCAAATCAAATGTCCTAGAACCAAATTTCCACATGTAACTACTAGATTGTGATACAATACACTAATGGGTGAAGTTTGGTTGACTTCTGCGCAGCGGTTTGGGAGTTAACATCAAAATTACATTTCTCGGCCATATCGCATAGATCTCACTGTGAAAAGGCTTAAATGACTTTTTTAATTAAGTTTGATGATTGCGCTCAAACAAAATTTCCTAGAACAAAATTTTCAAATGTAACTACTAGATTGTGATACAATACACTATTGGGTGAAGTTTGGTTGAGTTCTGCGCAGCGGTTTGGGAGTTAACATCAAAATTACATTTCTCGGCCATATCGCATAGATCTCACTGTGAAAAGGCTTAAATGGCTTTTTTGACCTAAGTTTGAGGATTGCGCTCAAATCAAATGTCCTAGAACCAAATTTCCACATGTAACTACTAGATTGTGATACAATACACTAATGGGTGAAGTTTGGTTGACTTCTGCGCAGCGGTTTGGGAGTTAACATCAAAATTACATTTCTCGGCCATATCGCATAGATCTCACTGTGAAAAGGCTTAAATGACTTTTTTAATTAAGTTTGATGATTGCGCTCAAACAAAATGTCCTAGAACAAAATTTTCAAATGTAACTACTAGATTGTGATACAATACACTATTGGGTGAAGTTTGGTTGACTTCTGCGCAGCGGTTTGGGAGTTAACATCAAAATTACATTTCTCGGCCATATCGCATAGATCTCACTGTGAAAAGGCTTAAATGGCTTTTTTGACCTAAGTTTGAGGATTGCGCTCAAATCAAATGTCCTAGAACCAAATTTCCACATGTAACTACTAGATTGTGATACAATACACTAATGGTTGAAGTTTGGTTGACTTCTGCGCAGCGGTTTGGGAGTGAACATCAAAATTACATTTCTCGGCCATATCGCATAGATCTCACTGTGAAAAGGCTTAAATGACTTTTTTTAATTAAGTTTGAAGATTGCGCTCAAATCAAATGTCCTAGAACTAAATTTCCAAATGTAACTACTAGATTGTGACAAAATACACTATTGGGTGAAGTTGGGTTGACTTCTGCGCAGCGGTTTGGGAGTTAACATCAAAATTACATTTCTCGGCCATATCGCATAGATCTCACTGTGAAAAGGCTTAAATGGCTTTTTTGACCTAAGTTTGAGGATTGCGCTCAAATCAAATGTCCTATAACCAAATTTTCACATGTAACTACTAGATTGTGATACAATACACTAATGGGTGAAGTTTGGTTGACTTCTGCGCAGCGGTTTGGGAGTTAACATCAAAATTACATTTCTCGGCCATATCGCATAGATCTCACTGTGAAAAGGCTTAAATGACTTTTTTAATTAAGTTTGATGATTGCGTTCAAACAAAATGTCCTAGAACAAAATTTTCAAATGTAACTACTAGATTGTGATACAATACACTATTGGGTGAAGTTTGGTTGACTTCTGCGCAGCGGTTTGGGAGTTAACATCAAAATTACATTTCTCGGCCATATCGCATAGATCTCACTGTGAAAAGGCTTAAATGGCTTTTTTGACCTAAGTTTAATGATTGCGCTCAAACCAAATGTCCTAGAACGAAATTTTCAAATGTAACTACTAGAATGTGATACAATACACTATTGGGTGAAGTTTGGTTGACTTCTGCGCAGCGGTTTGGGAGTTAACATCAAAATTACATTTCTCGGCCATATCGCATAGATCTCACTGTAAAAAGGCTTAAATGGCTTTTTTGACCTAAGTTTGAGGATTGCGCTCAAACAAAATGTCCTAGAACAAAATTTTCAAATGTAACTACTAGATTGTGATACAATACACTATTGGGTGAAGTTTGGTTGACTTCTGCGCAGCGGTTTGGGAGTTAACATCAAAATTACATTTCTCGGCCATATCGCATAGATCTCACTGTGAAAAGGCTTAAATGACTTTTTTAATTAAGTTTGATGATTGCGTTCAAACAAAATGTCCTAGAACAAAATTTTCAAATGTAACTACTAGATTGTGATACAATACACTATTGGGTGAAGTTTCATTGACTTCTGCGCAGCGGTTTGGGAGTTAACATCAAAATTACATTTCTCGGCCATATCGCATAGATCTCACTGTGAAAAGGCTTAAATGGCTTTTTTGACCTAAGTTTGAGGATTGCGCTCAAATCAAATGTCCTAGAACCAAATTACCACATGTAACTACTAGATTGTGATACAATACACTAATGGGTGAAGTTTGGTTTACTTCTGCGCAGCGGTTTGGGAGTTAACATCAAAATTACATTTCTCGGCCATATCGCATAGATCTCACTGTGAAAAGGCTTAAATGGCTTTTTTTACCTAAGTTTGAGGATTGCGCTCAAATCAAATGTCCTAGAAGCAAATTTCCACATGTAATTACTAGATTGTGATACAATACACTAATGGGTGAAGTTTGGTTGACTTCTGCGCAGCGGTTTGGGAGTTAACATCAAAATTACATTTCTCGGCCATATCGCATAGATCTCACTGTGAAAAGGCTTAAATGACTTTTTTAATTAAGTTTAATGATTGCGCTCAAACCAAATGTCCTAGAACGAAATTTTCAAATGTAACTACTAGAATGTGATACAATACACTATTGGGTGAAGTTTAGTTGACTTCTGCGCAGCGGTTTGGGAGTTAACATCAAAATTACATTTCTCGGCCATATCGCATAGATCTCACTGTGAAAAGGCTTAAATGGCTTTTTTGACCTAAGTTTAATGATTGCGCTCAAACCAAATGTCCTAGAACGAAATTTTCAAATGTAACTACTAGAATGTGATACAATACACTATTGGGTGAAGTTTGGTTGACTTCTGCGCAGCGGTTTGGGAGTTAACATCAAAATTACATTTCTCGGCCATATCGCATAGATCTCACTGTGAAAAGGCTTAAATGGCTTTTTTGACCTAAGTTTGAGGATTGCGCTCAAATCAAATGTCCTAGAACCAAATTTCCACATGTAACTACTAGATTGTGATACAATACACTAATGGGTGAAGTTTGGTTGACTTCTGCGCAGCGGTTTGGGAGTTAACATCAAAATTACATTTCTCGGCCATATCGTATAGATCTCACTGTGAAAAGGCTTAAATGACTTTTTTAATTAAGTTTGATGATTGCGCTCAAACAAAATTTCCTAGAACAAAATTTTCAAATGTAACTACTAGATTGTGATACAATACACTATTGGGTGAAGTTTGGTTGAGTTCTGCGCAGCGGTTTGGGAGTTAACATCAAAATTACATTTCTCGGCCATATCGCATAGATCTCACTGTGAAAAGGCTTAAATGACTTTTTTAATTAAGTTTGATGATTGCGTTCAAACAAAATGTCCTAGAACAAAATTTTCAAATGTAACTACTAGATTGTGATACAATACACTATTGGGTTAAGTTTGGTTGACTTCTGCGCAGCGGTTTGGGAGTTAACATCAAAATTACATTTCTCGGCCATATCGCATAGATCTCACTGTGAAAAGGCTTAAATGGCTTTTTTGACCTAAGTTTGAGGATTGCGCTCAAATCAAATGTCCTAGAACCAAATTTCCACATGTAACTACTAGATTGTGATACAATACACTAATGGGTGAAGTTTGGTTGACTTCTGCGCAGCGGTTTGGGAGTTAACATCAAAATTACATTTCTCGGCCATATCGCATAGATCTCACTGTGAAAAGGCTTAAATGACTTTTTTAATTAAGTTTGATGATTGCGCTCAAACAAAATGTCCTAGAACAAAATTTTCAAATGTAACTACTAGATTGTGATACAATACACTATTGGGTGAAGTTTGGTTGACTTCTGCGCAGCGGTTTGGGAGTTAACATCAAAATTACATTTCTCGGCCATATCGCATAGATCTCACTGTGAAAAGGCTTAAATGGCTTTTTTGACCTAAGTTTGAGGATTGCGCTCAAATCAAATGTCCTAGAACCAAATTTCCACATGTAACTACTAGATTGTGATACAATACACTAATGGTTGAAGTTTGGTTGACTTCTGCGCAGCGGTTTGGGAGTGAAAATCAAAATTACATTTCTCGGCCATATCGCATAGATCTCACTGTGAAAAGGCTTAAATGACTTTTTTTAATTAAGTTTGAAGATTGCGCTCAAATCAAATGTCCTAGAACTAAATTTCCAAATGTAACTACTAGATTGTGATAAAATACACTATTGGGTGAAGTTTGGTTGACTTCTGCGCAGCGGTTTGGGAGTTAACATCAAAATTACATTTCTCGGCCATATCGCATAGATCTCACTGTGAAAAGGCTTAAATGGCTTTTTTGACCTAAGTTTGAGGATTGCGCTCAAATCAAATGTCCTATAACCAAATTTTCACATGTAACTACTAGATTGTGATACAATACACTAATGGGTGAAGTTTGGTTGACTTCTGCGCAGCGGTTTGGGAGTTAACATCAAAATTACATTTCTCGGCCATATCGCATAGATCTCACTGTGAAAAGGCTTAAATGACTTTTTTAATTAAGTTTGATGATTGCGTTCAAACAAAATGTCCTAGAACAAAATTTTCAAATGTAACTACTAGATTGTGATACAATACACTATTGGGTGAAGTTTGGTTGACTTCTGCGCAGCGGTTTGGGAGTTAACATCAAAATTACATTTCTCGGCCATATCGCATAGATCTCACTGTGAAAAGGCTTAAATGGCTTTTTTGACCTAAGTTTAATGATTGCGCTCAAACCAAATGTCCTAGAACGAAATTTTTAAATGTAACTACTAGAATGTGATACAATACACTATTGGGTGAAGTTTGGTTGACTTCTGCGCAGCGGTTTGGGAGTTAACATCAAAATTACATTTCTCGGCCATATCGCATAGATCTCACTGTAAAAAGGCTTAAATGGCTTTTTTGACCTAAGTTTGAGGATTGCGCTCAAACAAAATGTCCTAGAACAAAATTTTCAAATGTAACTACTAGATTGTGATACAATACACTATTGGGTGAAGTTTGGTTGACTTCTGCGCAGCGGTTTGGGAGTTAACATCAAAATTACATTTCTCGGCCATATCGCATAGATCTCACTGTGAAAAGGCTTTAATGGCTTTTTTGACCTAAGTTTAATGATTGCGCTCAAACCAAATGTCCTAGAACGAAATTTTCAAATGTAACTACTAGAATGTGATACAATACACTATTGGGTGAAGTTTGGTTGACTTCTGCGCAGCGGTTTGGGAGTTAACATCAAAATTACATTTCTCGGCCATATCGCATAGATCTCACTGTAAAAAGGCTTAAATGGCTTTTTTGACCTAAGTTTGAGGATTGCGCTCAAACAAAATGTCCTAGAACAAAATTTTCCAATGTAACTACTAGATTGTGATACAATACACTATTGGGTGAAGTTTGGTTGACTTCTGCGCAGCGGTTTGGGAGTTAACATCAAAATTACATTTCTCGGCCATATCGCATAGATCTCACTGTGAAAAGGCTTAAATGACTTTTTTAATTAAGTTTGATGATTGCGTTCAAACAAAATGTCCTAGAACAAAATTTTCAAATGTAACTACTAGAATGTGATACAATACACTATTGGGTGAAGTTTAGTTGTTTTCTGCGCAGCGGTTTGGGAGTTAACATCAAAATTACATTTCTCGGCCATATCGCATAGATCTCACTGTGAAAAGGCTTAAATGGCTTTTTTGACCTAAGTTTAATGATTGCGCTCAAACCAAATGTCCTAGAACGAAATTTTTAAATGTAACTACTAGAATGTGATACAATACACTATTGGGTGAAGTTTGGTTGACTTCTGCGCAGCGGTTTGGGAGTTAACATCAAAATTACATTTCTCGGCCATATCGCATAGATCTCACTGTGAAAAGGCTTAAATGGCTTTTTTGACCTAAGTTTGAGGATTGCGCTCAAATCAAATGTCCTAGAACCAAATTTCCACATGTAACTACTAGATTGTGATACAATACACTAATGGGTGAAGTTTGGTTGACTTCTGCGCAGCGGTTTGGGAGTTAACATCAAAATTACATTTCTCGGCCATATCGCATAGATCTCACTGTGAAAAGGCTTAAATGACTTTTTTAATTAAGTTTGATGATTGCGCTCAAACAAAATTTCCTAGAACAAAATTTTCAAATGTAACTACTAGATTGTGATACAATACACTATTGGGTGAAGTTTGGTTGAGTTCTGCGCAGCGGTTTGGGAGTTAACATCAAAATTACATTTCTCGGCCATATCGCATAGATCTCACTGTGAAAAGGCTTAAATGGCTTTTTTGACCTAAGTTTGAGGATTGCGCTCAAATCAAATGTCCTAGAACCAAATTTCCACATGTAACTACTAGATTGTGATACAATACACTAATGGGTGAAGTTTGGTTGACTTCTGCGCAGCGGTTTGGGAGTTAACATCAAAATTACATTTCTCGGCCATATCGCATAGATCTCACTGTGAAAAGGCTTAAATGACTTTTTTAATTAAGTTTGATGATTGCGCTCAAACAAAATGTCCTAGAACAAAATTTTCAAATGTAACTACTAGATTGTGATACAATACACTATTGGGTGAAGTTTGGTTGACTTCTGCGCAGCGGTTTGGGAGTTAACATCAAAATTACATTTCTCGGCCATATCGCATAGATCTCACTGTGAAAAGGCTTAAATGGCTTTTTTGACCTAAGTTTGAGGATTGCGCTCAAATCAAATGTCCTATAACCAAATTTTCACATGTAACTACTAGATTGTGATACAATACACTAATGGGTGAAGTTTGGTTGACTTCTGCGCAGCGGTTTGGGAGTTAACATCAAAATTACATTTCTCGGCCATATCGCATAGATCTCACTGTGAAAAGGCTTAAATGACTTTTTTAATTAAGTTTGATGATTGCGTTCAAACAAAATGTCCTAGAACAAAATTTTCAAATGTAACTACTAGATTGTGATACAATACACTATTGGGTGAAGTTTGGTTGACTTCTGCGCAGCGGTTTGGGAGTTAACATCAAAATTACATTTCTCGGCCATATCGCATAGATCTCACTGTGAAAAGGCTTAAATGACTTTTTTAATTAAGTTTGATGATTGCGTTCAAACAAAATGTCCTAGAACAAAATTTTCAAATGTAACTACTAGATTGTGATACAATACACTATTGGGTGAAGTTTCATTGACTTCTGCGCAGCGGTTTGGGAGTTAACATCAAAATTACATTTCTCGGCCATATCGCATAGATCTCACTGTGAAAAGGCTTAAATGGCTTTTTTGACCTAAGTTTGAGGATTGCGCTCAAATCAAATGTCCTAGAACCAAATTTCCACATGTAACTACTAGATTGTGATACAATACACTAATGGGTGAAGTTTGGTTTACTTCTGCGCAGCGGTTTGGGAGTTAACATCAAAATTACATTTCTCGGCCATATCGCATAGATCTCACTGTGAAAAGGCTTAAATGGCTTTTTTTACCTAAGTTTGAGGATTGCGCTCAAATCAAATGTCCTAGAAGCAAATTTCCACATGTAATTACTAGATTGTGATACAATACACTAATGGGTGAAGTTTGGTTGACTTCTGCGCAGCGGTTTGGGAGTTAACATCAAAATTACATTTCTCGGCCATATCGCATAGATCTCACTGTGAAAAGGCTTAAATGACTTTTTTAATTAAGTTTAATGATTGCGCTCAAACCAAATGTCCTAGAACGAAATTTTCAAATGTAACTACTAGAATGTGATACAATACACAATTGGGTGAAGTTTAGTTGACTTCTGCGCAGCGGTTTGGGAGTTAACATCAAAATTACATTTCTCGGCCATATCGCATAGATCTCACTGTGAAAAGGCTTAAATGGCTTTTTTGACCTAAGTTTAATGATTGCGCTCAAACCAAATGTCCTAGAACGAAATTTTCAAATGTAACTACTAGAATGTGATACAATACACTATTGGGTGAAGTTTGGTTGACTTCTGCGCAGCGGTTTGGGAGTTAACATCAAAATTACATTTCTCGGCCATATCGCATAGATCTCACTGTGAAAAGGCTTAAATGGCTTTTTTGACCTAAGTTTGAGGATTGCGCTCAAATCAAATGTCCTAGAACCAAATTTCCACATGTAACTACTAGATTGTGATACAATACACTAATGGGTGAAGTTTGGTTGACTTCTGCGCAGCGGTTTGGGAGTTAACATCAAAATTACATTTCTCGGCCATATCGTATAGATCTCACTGTGAAAAGGCTTAAATGACTTTTTTAATTAAGTTTGATGATTGCGCTCAAACAAAATTTCCTAGAACAAAATTTTCAAATGTAACTACTAGATTGTGATACAATACACTATTGGGTGAAGTTTGGTTGAGTTCTGCGCAGCGGTTTGGGAGTTAACATCAAAATTACATTTCTTGGCCATATCGCATAGATCTCACTGTGAAAAGGCTTAAATGACTTTTTTAATTAAGTTTGATGATTGCGTTCAAACAAAATGTCCTAGAACAAAATTTTCAAATGTAACTACTAGATTGTGATACAATACACTATTGGGTGAAGTTTGGTTGACTTCTGCGCAGCGGTTTGGGAGTTAACATCAAAATTACATTTCTCGGCCATATCGCATAGATCTCACTGTGAAAAGGCTTAAATGGCTTTTTTGACCTAAGTTTGAGGATTGCGCTCAAATCAAATGTCCTAGAACCAAATTTCCACATGTAACTACTAGATTGTGATACAATACACTAATGGGTGAAGTTTGGTTGACTTCTGCGCAGCGGTTTGGGAGTTAACATCAAAATTACATTTCTCGGCCATATCGCATAGATCTCACTGTGAAAAGGCTTAAATGACTTTTTTAATTAAGTTTGATGATTGCGCTCAAACAAAATGTCCTAGAACAAAATTTTCTAATGTAACTACTAGATTGTGATACAATACACTATTGGGTGAAGTTTGGTTGACTTCTGCGCAGCGGTTTGGGAGTTAACATCAAAATTACATTTCTCGGCCATATCGCATAGATCTCACTGTGAAAAGGCTTAAATGGCTTTTTTGACCTAAGTTTGAGGATTGCGCTCAAATCAAATGTCCTAGAACCAAATTTCCACATGTAACTACTAGATTGTGATACAATACACTAATGGTTGAAGTTTGGTTGACTTCTGCGCAGCGGTTTGGGAGTGAACATCAAAATTACATTTCTCGGCCATATCGCATAGATCTCACTGTGAAAAGGCTTAAATGACTTTTTTTAATTAAGTTTGAAGATTGCGCTCAAATCAAATGTCCTAGAACTAAATTTCCAAATGTAACTACTAGATTGTGATAAAATACACTATTGGGTGAAGTTTGGTTGACTTCTGCGCAGCGGTTTGGGAGTTAACATCAAAATTACATTTCTCGGCCATATCGCATAGATCTCACTGTGAAAAGGCTTAAATGACTTTTTTAATTAAGTTTGATGATTGCGCTCAAACAAAATGTCCTAGAACAAAATTTTCAAATGTAACTACTAGATTGTGATACAATACACTATTGGGTGAAGTTTGGTTGACTTCTGCGCAGCGGTTTGGGAGTTAACATCAAAATTACATTTCTCGGCCATATCGCATAGATCTCACTGTGAAAAGGCTTAAATGGCTTTTTTGACCTAAGTTTGAGGATTGCGCTCAAATCAAATGTCCTAGAACCAAATTTCCACATGTAACTACTAGATTGTGATACAATACACTAATGGTTGAAGTTTGGTTGACTTCTGCGCAGCGGTTTGGGAGTGAACATCAAAATTACATTTCTCGGCCATATCGCATAGATCTCACTGTGAAAAGGCTTAAATGACTTTTTTTAATTAAGTTTGAAGATTGCGCTCAAATCAAATGTCCTAGAACTAAATTTCCAAATGTAACTACTAGATTGTGATAAAATACACTATTGGGTGAAGTTTGGTTGACTTCTGCGCAGCGGTTTGGGAGTTAACATCAAAATTACATTTCTCGGCCATATCGCATAGATCTCACTGTGAAAAGGCTTAAATGGCTTTTTTGACCTAAGTTTGAGGATTGCGCTCAAATCAAATGTCCTATAACCAAATTTTCACATGTAACTACTAGATTGTGATACAATACACTAATGGGTGAAGTTTGGTTGACTTCTGCGCAGCGGTTTGGGAGTTAACATCAAAATTACATTTCTCGGCCATATCGCATAGATCTCACTGTGAAAAGGCTTAAATGACTTTTTTAATTAAGTTTGATGATTGCGTTCAAACAAAATGTCCTAGAACAAAATTTTCAAATGTAACTACTAGATTGTGATACAATACACCATTGGGTGAAGTTTGGTTGACTTCTGCGCAGCGGTTTGGGAGTTAACATCAAAATTACATTTCTCGGCCATATCGCATAGATCTCACTGTGAAAAGGCTTAAATGGCTTTTTTGACCTAAGTTTAATGATTGCGCTCAAACCAAATGTCCTTGAACAAAATTTTCAAATGTAACTACTAGAATGTGATACAATACACTATTGGGTGAAGTTTGGTTGACTTCTGCGCAGCGGTATGGGAGTTAACATCAAAATTACATTTCTCGGCCATATCGCATAGATCTCACTGTGAAAAGGCTTAAATGACTTTTTTAATTAAGTTTGATGATTGCGTTCAAACAAAATGTCCTAGAACAAAATTTTCAAATGTAACTACTAGATTGTGATACAATACACTATTGGGTGAAGTTTGGTTGACTTCTGCGCAGCGGTTTGGGAGTTAACATCAAAATTACATTTCCCGGCCATATCGCATAGATCTCACTGTGAAAAGGCTTAAATGGCTTTTTTGACCTAAGTTTTACTGATTGCGCTCAAACCAAATGTCCTAGAACAAAATTTTCAAATGTAACTACTAGAATGTGATACAATACACTATTGGGTGAAGTTTGGTTGACTTCTGCGCAGCGGTGTGGGAGTTAACATCAAAATTACATTTCTCGGCCATATCGCATAGATCTCACTGTGAAAAGGCTTAAATGACTTTTTTAATTAAGTTTGATGATTGCGCTCAAACAAAATTTCCTAGAACAAAATTTTCAAATGTAACTACTAGATTGTGATACAATACACTATTGGGTGAAGTTTAGTTGACTTCTGCGCAGCGGTTTGGGAGTTAACATCAAAATTACATTTCTCGGCCATATCGCATAGATCTCACTGTGAAAAGGCTTAAATGGCTTTTTTGACCTAAGTTTGAGCATTGCGCTCAAATCAAATGTCCTGGAACCAAATTTCCACATGTAACTACTAGATTGTGATACAATACACTAATGGGTGAAGTTTGGTTGACTTCTGCGCAGCGGTTTGGGAGTTAACATCAAAATTACATTTCTCGGCCATATCGCATAGATCTCACTGTAAAAAGGCTTAAATGGCTTTTTTGACCTAAGTTTGAGGATTACGCTCAAACAAAATGTCCTAGAACAAAATTTTCAAATGTAACTACTAGATTGTGATACAATACACTATTGGGTGAAGTTTGGTTGACTTCTGCGCAGCGGTTTGGGAGTTAACATCAAAATTACATTTCTCGGCCATATCGCATAGATCTCACTGTGAAAAGGCTTAAATGGCTTTTTTTACCTAAGTTTGAGGATTGCGCTCAAATCAAATGTCCTAGAAGCAAATTTCCACATGTAATTACTAGATTGTGATACAATACACTAATGGGTGAAGTTTGGTTGACTTCTGCGCAGCGGTTTGGGAGTTAACATCAAAATTACATTTCTCGGCCATATCGCATAGATCTCACTGTGAAAAGGCTTAAATGACTTTTTTAATTAAGTTTAATGATTGCGCTCAAACCAAATGTCCTAGAACGAAATTTTCAAATGTAACTACTAGAATGTGATACAATACACTATTGGGTGAAGTTTAGTTGACTTCTGCGCAGCGGTTTGGGAGTTAACATCAAAATTACATTTCTCGGCCATATCGCATAGATCTCACTGTGAAAAGGCTTAAATGGCTTTTTTGACCTAAGTTTAATGATTGCGCTCAAACCAAATGTCCTAGAACGAAATTTTCAAATGTAACTACTAGAATGTGATACAATACACTATTGGGTGAAGTTTGGTTGACTTCTGCGCAGCGGTTTGGGAGTTAACATCAAAATTACATTTCTCGGCCATATCGCATAGATCTCACTGTGAAAAGGCTTAAATGGCTTTTTTGACCTAAGTTTGAGGATTGCGCTCAAATCAAATGTCCTAGAACCAAATTTCCACATGTAACTACTAGATTGTGATACAATACACTAATGGGTGAAGTTTGGTTGACTTCTGCGCAGCGGTTTGGGAGTTAACATCAAAATTACATTTCTCGGCCATATCGCATAGATCTCACTGTGAAAAGGCTTAAATGACTTTTTTAATTAAGTTTGATGATTGCGCTCAAACAAAATTTCCTAGAACAAAATTTTCAAATGTAACTACTAGATTGTGATACAATACACTATTGGGTGAAGTTTGGTTGAGTTCTGCGCAGCGGTTTGGGAGTTAACATCAAAATTACATTTCTCGGCCATATCGCATAGATCTCACTGTGAAAAGGCTTAAATGACTTTTTTAATTAAGTTTGATGATTGCGTTCAAACAAAATGTCCTAGAACAAAATTTTCAAATGTAACTACTAGATTGTGATACAATACACTATTGGGTGAAGTTTGGTTGACTTCTGCGCAGCGGTTTGGGAGTTAACATCAAAATTACATTTCTCGGCCATATCGCATAGATCTCACTGTGAAAAGGCTTAAATGGCTTTTTTGACCTAAGTTTGAGGATTGCGCTCAAATCAAATGTCCTAGAACCAAATTTCCACATGTAACTACTAGATTGTGATACAATACACTAATGGGTGAAGTTTGGTTGACTTCTGCGCAGCGGTTTGGGAGTTAACATCAAAATTACATTTCTCGGCCATATCGCATAGATCTCACTGTGAAAAGGCTTAAATGACTTTTTTAATTAAGTTTGATGATTGCGCTCAAACAAAATGTCCTAGAACAAAATTTTCAAATGTAACTACTAGATTGTGATACAATACACTATTGGGTGAAGTTTGGTTGACTTCTGCGCAGCGGTTTGGGAGTTAACATCAAAATTACATTTCTCGGCCATATCGCATAGATCTCACTGTGAAAAGGCTTAAATGGCTTTTTTGACCTAAGTTTGAGGATTGCGCTCAAATCAAATGTCCTAGAACCAAATTTCCACATGTAACTACTAGATTGTGATACAATACACTAATGGTTGAAGTTTGGTTGACTTCTGCGCAGCGGTTTGGGAGTGAACATCAAAATTACATTTCTCGGCCATATCGCATAGATCTCACTGTGAAAAGGCTTAAATGACTTTTTTTAATTAAGTTTGAAGATTGCGCTCAAATCAAATGTCCTAGAACTAAATTTCCAAATGTAACTACTAGATTGTGATAAAATACACTATTGGGTGAAGTTTGGTTGACTTCTGCGCAGCGGTTTGGGAGTTAACATCAAAATTACATTTCTCGGCCATATCGCATAGATCTCACTGTGAAAAGGCTTAAATGACTTTTTTAATTAAGTTTGATGATTGCGCTCAAACAAAATGTCCTAGAACAAAATTTTCAAATGGAACTACTAGATTGTGATACAATACACTAATGGGTGAAGTTTGGTTGACTTCTGCGCAGCGGTTTGGGAGTTAACATCAAAATTACATTTCTCGGCCATATCGCATAGATCTCACTGTGAAAAGGCTTAAATGACTTTTTTAATTAAGTTTGATGATTGCGTTCAAACAAAATGTCCTAGAACAAAATTTTCAAATGTAACTACTAGATTGTGATACAATACACTATTGGGTGAAGTTTGGTTGACTTCTGCGCAGCGGTTTGGGAGTTAACATCAAAATTACATTTCTCGGCCATATCGCATAGATCTCACTGTGAAAAGGCTTAAATGACTTTTTTTAATTAAGTTTGAAGATTGCGCTCAAAACAAATGTCCTAAAACTAAATTTCCAAATGTAACTACTAGATTGTGATAAAATACACTATTGGGTGAAGTTTGGTTGACTTCTGCGCAGCGGTTTGGGAGTTAACATCAAAATTACATTTCTCGGCCATATCGCATAGATCTCACTGTAAAAAGGCTTAAATGGCTTTTTTGACCTAAGTTTGAGAATTGCGCTCAAATCAAATGTCCTAGAACCAAATTTCCACATGTAACTACTAAATTGTGATACAATACACTATTGGGTGAAGTTTGGTTGACTTCTGCGCAGCGGTTTGGGAGTTAACATCAAAATTACATTTCTCAGCCATATCGCGTAGATCTCACTGTGAAAAGGCTTAAATGGCTTTTTTGACCTAAGTTTGATTATTGCGCTCAAATCAAATGTCCTAGAACCAAATTTCCACATGTAACTACTAGATTGTGATACAATACACTATTGGGTGAAGTTTGGTTTACTTCTGCGCAGCGGTTTGGGAGTTAACATCAAAATTACATTTCTCGGCCATATCGCATAGATCTCAATGTGAAAAGGCTTAAATTGCTTTTTTGAACTAAGTTTGAGGATTGCGCTCAAATCAAATGTCCTAAAACTAAATTTCCAAATGTAACTACTAGATTGTGATAAAATACACTATTGGGTGAAGTTTGGTTGACTTCTGCGCAGCGGTTTGGGAGGTAACATCAAAATTACATTTCTCGGCCATATCGCATAGATCTCACTGTAAAAAGGCTTAAATGGCTTTTTTGACCTAAGTTTGAGAATTGCGCTCAAATCAAATGTCCTAGAACCAAATTTCCACATGTAACTACTAAATTGTGATACAATACACTATTGGGTGAAGTTTGGTTGACTTCTGCGCAGCGGTTTGGGAGTTAACATCAAAATTACATTTCTCGGCCATATCGCATAGATCTCACTGTGAAAAGGCTTAAATAACTTTTTTTAATTAAGTTTGAAGATTGCGCTCAAACCAAATGTCCTAAAACTAAATTTCCAAATGTAACTACTAGATTGTGATAAAATACACTATTGGGTGAAGTTTGGTTGACTTCTGCGCAGCGGTTTGGGAGTTAACATCAAAATTACATTTCTCGGCCATATCGCATAGATCTCACTGTAAAAAGGCTTAAATGGCTTTTTTGACCTAAGTTTGAGGATTGCGCTCAAATCAAATGTCCTAGAACCAAATTTCCACATGTAATTACTAGATTGTGATACAATACACTATTGGGTGAAGTTTGGTTTACTTCTTCGCAGCGGTTTGGGAGTTAACATCAAAATTACATTATTCGGCCATATCGCATAGATCTCACTGTGAAAAGGCTTAAATGACTTTTTTTTAATTAAGTTTGAAGATTGCGCACAAACCAAATGTCCTAAAACTAAATTTCCAAATGTAACTACTAGATTGTGATACAATACACTATTGGGTGAAGTTTGGTTGACTTCTGCGCAGCGGTTTGGGAGTTAACATCAAAATTACATTTCTCGGCCATATCGCATAGATCTCACTGTGAAAAGGCTTAAATGGCTTTTTTGACCTAAGTTTGAGGATTGCGCTCAAATCAAATGTCCTAGAACCAAATTTCCACATGTAACTACTAGATTGTGATACAATACACTAATGGTTGAAGTTTGGTTGACTTCTGCGCAGCGGTTTGGGAGTGAACATCAAAATTACATTTCTCGGCCATATCGCATAGATCTCACTGTGAAAAGGCTTAAATGACTTTTTTTAATTAAGTTTGAAGATTGCGCTCAAATCAAATGTCCTAGAACTAAATTTCCAAATGTAACTACTAGATTGTGATAAAATACACTATTGGGTGAAGTTTGGTTGACTTCTGCGCAGCGGTTTGGGAGTTAACATCAAAATTACATTTCTCGGCCATATCGCATAGATCTCACTGTGAAAAGGCTTAAATGGCTTTTTTGACCTAAGTTTGAGGATTGCGCTCAAATCAAATGTCCTATAACCAAATTTTCACATGTAACTACTAGATTGTGATACAATACACTAATGGGTGAAGTTTGGTTGACTTCTGCGCAGCGGTTTGGGAGTTAACATCAAAATTACATTTCTCGGCCATATCGCATAGATCTCACTGTGAAAAGGCTTAAATGACTTTTTTAATTAAGTTTGATGATTGCGTTCAAACAAAATGTCCTAGAACAAAATTTTCAAATGTAACTACTAGATTGTGATACAATACACTATTGGGTG
This sequence comes from Corythoichthys intestinalis, assembly GCF_030265065.1. NCBI lineage: Eukaryota > Metazoa > Chordata > Actinopteri > Syngnathiformes > Syngnathidae > Corythoichthys > Corythoichthys intestinalis. The sequence continues at coordinate 78,520,594 of NC_080396.1, forward strand.
AAGTTTGGTTGACTTCTGCGCAGCGGTTTGGGAGTTAACATCAAAATTACATTTCTCGGCCATATCGCATAGATCTCACTGTGAAAAGGCTTAAATGGCTTTTTTGACCTAAGTTTAATGATTGCGCTCAAACCAAATGTCCTTGAACAAAATTTTCAAATGTAACTACTAGAATGTGATACAATACACTATTGGGTGAAGTTTGGTTGACTTCTGCGCAGCGGTATGGGAGTTAACATCAAAATTACATTTCTCGGCCATATCGCATAGATCTCACTGTGAAAAGGCTTAAATGACTTTTTTAATTAAGTTTGATGATTGCGTTCAAACAAAATGTCCTAGAACAAAATTTTCAAATGTAACTACTAGATTGTGATACAATACACTATTGGGTGAAGTTTGGTTGACTTCTGCGCAGCGGTTTGGGAGTTAACATCAAAATTACATTTCCCGGCCATATCGCATAGATCTCACTGTGAAAAGGCTTAAATGGCTTTTTTGACCTAAGTTTTACTGATTGCGCTCAAACCAAATGTCCTAGAACAAAATTTTCAAATGTAACTACTAGAATGTGATACAATACACTATTGGGTGAAGTTTGGTTGACTTCTGCGCAGCGGTGTGGGAGTTAACATCAAAATTACATTTCTCGGCCATATCGCATAGATCTCACTGTGAAAAGGCTTAAATGACTTTTTTAATTAAGTTTGATGATTGCGCTCAAACAAAATTTCCTAGAACAAAATTTTCAAATGTAACTACTAGATTGTGATACAATACACTATTGGGTGAAGTTTAGTTGACTTCTGCGCAGCGGTTTGGGAGTTAACATCAAAATTACATTTCTCGGCCATATCGCATAGATCTCACTGTGAAAAGGCTTAAATGGCTTTTTTGACCTAAGTTTGAGCATTGCGCTCAAATCAAATGTCCTGGAACCAAATTTCCACATGTAACTACTAGATTGTGATACAATACACTAATGGGTGAAGTTTGGTTGACTTCTGCGCAGCGGTTTGGGAGTTAACATCAAAATTACATTTCTCGGCCATATCGCATAGATCTCACTGTGAAAAGGCTTAAATGGCTTTTTTGACCTAAGTTTAATGATTGCGCTCAAACCAAATGTCCTAGAACGAAATTTTCAAATGTAACTACTAGAATGTGATACAATACACTATTGGGTGAAGTTTGGTTGACTTCTGCGCAGCGGTTTGGGAGTTAACATCAAAATTACATTTCTCGGCCATATCGCATAGATCTCACTGTAAAAAGGCTTAAATGGCTTTTTTGACCTAAGTTTGAGGATTACGCTCAAACAAAATGTCCTAGAACAAAATTTTCAAATGTAACTACTAGATTGTGATACAATACACTATTGGGTGAAGTTTGGTTGACTTCTGCGCAGCGGTTTGGGAGTTAACATCAAAATTACATTTCTCGGCCATATCGCATAGATCTCACTGTGAAAAGGCTTAAATGGCTTTTTTTACCTAAGTTTGAGGATTGCGCTCAAATCAAATGTCCTAGAAGCAAATTTCCACATGTAATTACTAGATTGTGATACAATACACTAATGGGTGAAGTTTGGTTGACTTCTGCGCAGCGGTTTGGGAGTTAACATCAAAATTACATTTCTCGGCCATATCGCATAGATCTCACTGTGAAAAGGCTTAAATGACTTTTTTAATTAAGTTTAATGATTGCGCTCAAACCAAATGTCCTAGAACGAAATTTTCAAATGTAACTACTAGAATGTGATACAATACACTATTGGGTGAAGTTTAGTTGACTTCTGCGCAGCGGTTTGGGAGTTAACATCAAAATTACATTTCTCGGCCATATCGCATAGATCTCACTGTGAAAAGGCTTAAATGGCTTTTTTGACCTAAGTTTAATGATTGCGCTCAAACCAAATGTCCTAGAACGAAATTTTCAAATGTAACTACTAGAATGTGATACAATACACTATTGGGTGAAGTTTGGTTGACTTCTGCGCAGCGGTTTGGGAGTTAACATCAAAATTACATTTCTCGGCCATATCGCATAGATCTCACTGTGAAAAGGCTTAAATGGCTTTTTTGACCTAAGTTTGAGGATTGCGCTCAAATCAAATGTCCTAGAACCAAATTTCCACATGTAACTACTAGATTGTGATACAATACACTAATGGGTGAAGTTTGGTTGACTTCTGCGCAGCGGTTTGGGAGTTAACATAAAAATTACATTTCTCGGCCATATCGCATAGATCTCACTGTGAAAAGGCTTAAATGACTTTTTTAATTAAGTTTGATGATTGCGCTCAAACAAAATGTCCTAGAACAAAATTTTCAAATGTAACTACTAGATTGTGATACAATACACTATTGGGTGAAGTTTGGTTGACTTCTGCGCAGCGGTTTGGGAGTTAACATCAAAATTACATTTCTCGGCCATATCGCATAGATCTCACTGTGAAAAGGCATAAAAGACTTTTTTAATTAAGTTTGATGATTGCGTTCAAACAAAATGTCCTAGAACAAAATTTTCAAATGTAACTACTAGATTGTGATACAATACACTATTGGGTGAAGTTTGGTTGACTTCTGCGCAGCGGTTTGGTAGTTAACATCAAAATTACATTTCTCGGCCATATCGTATAGATCTCACTGTGAAAAGGCTTAAATGGCTTTTTTGACCTAAGTTTGAGGATTGCGCTCAAATCAAATGTCCTACAACCAAATTTCCACATGTAACTACTAGATTGTGATACAATACACTAATGGGTGAAGTTTGGTTTACTTCTGCGCAGCGGTTTGGGAGTTAACATCAAAATTACATTTCTCGGCTATATCGCATAGATCTCACTGTGAAAAGGCTTAAATGGCTTTTTTGACCTAAGTTTAATGATTGCGCTCAAACCAAATGTCCTAGAACGAAATTTTCAAATGTAACTACTAGAATGTGATACAATACACTATTGGGTGAAGTTTGGTTGACTTCTGCGCAGCGGTTTGGGAGTTAACATCAAAATTACATTTCTCGGCCATATCGCATAGATCTCACTGTGAAAAGGCTTAAATGGCTTTTTTGACCTAAGTTTGATGATTGCGTTCAAACAAAATGTCCTAGAACAAAATTTTCAAATGTAACTACTAGATTGTGATACAATACACTATTGGGTGAAGTGTGGTTGACTTCTGCGCAGCGGTTTGGGAGTTAACATCAAAATTACATTTCTCGGCCATATCGCATAGATCTCACTGTGAAAAGGCTTAAATGACTTTTTTAATGAAGTTTGATGATTGCGTTCAAACAAAATGTCTTAGAACAAAATTTTCAAATGTAACTACTAGATTGTGATACAATACACTATTGGGTGAAGTTTGGTTGACTTCTGCGCAGCGGTTTGGGAGTTAACATCAAAATTACATTTCTCGGCCATATCGCATAGATCTCACTGTGAAAAGGCTTAAATGACTTTTTTGACCTAAGTTTAAAGATTGCGCTCAAACCAAATGTCCTAGAACGAAATTTTCAAATGTAACTACTAGAATGTGATACAATACACTATTGGGTGAAGTTTGGTTGACTTCTGCGCAGCGGTTTGGGAGTTAACATCAAAATTACATTTCTCGGCCATATCGCATAGATCTCACTGTGAAAAGGCTTAAATGGCTTTTTTGACCTAAGTTTGAGGATTGCGCTCAAATCAAATGTCCTAGAACCAAATTTCCACATGTAACTACTAGATTGTGATACAATACACTAATGGGTGAAGTTTGGTTGACTTCTGCGCAGCGGTTTGGGAGTTAACATAAAAATTACATTTCTCGGCCATATCGCATAGATCTCACTGTGAAAAGGCTTAAATGACTTTTTTAATTAAGTTTGATAATTGCGCTCAAACAAAATGTCCTAGAACAAAATTTTCAAATGTAACTACTAGATTGTGATACAATACACTATTGGGTGAAGTTTGGTTGACTTCTGCGCAGCGGTTTGGGAGTTAACATCAAAATTACATTTCTCGGCCATATCGCATAGATCTCACTGTGAAAAGGCTTAAATGACTTTTTAAATTAAGTTTGATGATTGCGTTCAAACAGAATGTCCTAGAACAAAATTTTCAAATGTAACTACTAGATTGTGATACAATACACTATTGGGTGAAGTTTGGTTGACTTCTGCGCAGCGGTTTGGGAGTTAACATCAAAATTACATTTCTCGGCCATATCGCATAGATCTCACTGTGAAAAGGCTTAAATGGCTTTTTTGACCTAAGTTTGAGGATTGCGCTCAAATCAAATGTCCTAGAACCAAATTTCCACATGTAACTACTAGATTGTAATACAATACAATAATGGGTGAAGTTTGGTTTACTTCTGCGCAGCGGTTTGGGAGTTAACATCAAAATTACATTTCTCGGCCATATCGCATAGATCTCACTGTGAAAAGGCTTAAATGGCTTTTTTGACCTAAGTTTAATAATTGCGCTCAAACCAAATGTCCTAGAACGAAATTTTCAAATGTAACTACTAGAATGTGATACAATACACTATTGGGTGAAGTTTGGTTGACTTCTGCGCAGCGGTTTGGGAGTTAACATCAAAATTACATTTCTCGGCCATATCGCATAGATCTCACTGTGAAAAGGCTTAAATGGCTTTTTTGACCTAAGTTTGAGGATTGCGCTCAAATCAAATGTCCTAGAACCAAATTTCCACATGTAACTACTAGATTGTGATACAATACACTAATGGGTGAAGTTTGGTTGACTTCTGCGCAGCGGTTTGGGAGTGAACATCAAAATTACATTTCTCGGCCATATCGCATAGATCTCACTGTGAAAAGGCTTAAATGACTTTTATAATTAAGTTTGATGATTGCGCTCAAACAAAATTTCCTAGAACAAAATTTTCAAATGTAATTACTAGATTGTGATACAATACACTATTGGGTGAAGTTTGGTTGACTTCTGCGCAGCGGTTTTGGAGTTAACATCAAAATTACATTTCTCGGCCATATCGCATAGATCTCACTGTGAAAAGGCTTAAATGACTTTTTTAATTAAGTTTGATGATTGCGCTCAAACAAAATGTCCTAGAACAAAATTTTCAAATGTAACTACTAGATTGTGATACAATACACTATTGGGTGAAGTTTGGTTGACTTCTGCGCAGCGGTTTGGGAGTTAACATCAAAATTACATTTCTCGGCCATATCGCATAGATCTCACTGTGAAAAGGCTTAAATGGCTTTTTTGACCTAAGTTTGAGGATTGCGCTCAAATCAAATGTCCAATAACCAAATTTCCACATGTAACTACTAGATTGTGATACAATACACTAATGGGTGAAGTTTGGTTGACTTCTGCGCAGCGGTTTGGGAGTTAACATCAAAATTACATTTCTCGGCCATATCGCATAGATCTCACTGTGAAAAGGCTTAAATGACTTTTTTAATTAAGTTTGATGATTGCGTTCACACAAAATGTCCTAGAACAAAATTTTCAAATGTAACTACTAGATTGTGATACAATACACTATTGGGTGAAGTTTGGTTGACTTCTGCGCAGCGGTTTGGGAGTTAACATCAAAATTACATTTCTCGGCCATATCGCATAGATCTCACTGTGAAAAGGCTTAAATGACTTTTTTAATTAAGTTTAATGATTGCGCTCAAACCAAATCCCCTAGAACGAAATTTTCAAATGTAACTACTAGAATGTGATACAATACACTATTGGGTGAAGTTTAATTGACTTCTGCGCAGCGGTTTGGGAGTTAACATCAAAATTACATTTCTCGGCCATATCGCATAGATCTCACTGTGAAAAGGCTTAAATGGCTTTTTTGACCTAAGTTTAATGATTGCGCTCAAACCAAATGTCCTAGAACGAAATTTTTAAATGTAACTACTAGAATGTGATACAATACACTATTGGGTGAAGTTTGGTTGACTTCTGCGCAGCGGTTTGGGAGTTACAATCAAAATTACATTTCTCGGCCATATCGCATAGATCTCACTGTGAAAAGGCTTAAATGGCTTTTTTGACCTAAGTTTGAGGATTGCGCTTAAATCAAATGTCCTAGAACCAAATTTCCACATGTAACTACTAGATTGTGATACAATACACTAATGGGTGAAGTTTGGTTGACTTCTGCGCAGCGGTTTGGGAGTTAACATCAAAATTACATTTCTCGGCCATATCGCATAGATCTCACTGTGAAAAGGCTTAAATGACTTTTTTAATTAAGTTTGATGATTGCGCTCAAACAAAATGTCCTAGAAAAAATTTTCAAATGTAACTACTAGATTGTGATACAATACACTATTGGGTGAAGTTTGGTTGACTTCTGCGCAGCGGTTTGGGAGTTAACATCAAAATTACATTTCTCGGCCATATCGCATAGATCTCACTGTGAAAAGGCTTAAATGGCTTTTTTGACCTAAGTTTGAGTATTGCGCTCAAATCAAATTTCCTAGAACCAAATTTCCACATGTAACTACTAGATTGTGATACAATACACTAATGGTTGAAGTTTGGTTGACTTCTGCGTAGCGGTTTGGGAGTGAACATCAAAATTACATTTCTCGGCCATATCGCATAGATCTCACTGTGAAAAGGCTTAAATGACTTTTTTTAATTAAGTTTGAAGATTGCGCTCAAATCAAATGTCCTAGAACTAAATTTCCAAATGTAACTACTAGATTGTGATAAAATACACTATTGGGTGAAGTTTGGTTGACTTCTGCGCAGCGGTTTGGGAGTTAACATCAAAATTACATTTCTCGGCCATATCGCATAGATCTCACTGTGAAAAGGCTTAAATGGCTTTTTTGACCTAAGTTTGAGGATTGCGCTCAAATCAAATGTCCTAGAACCAAATTTCCACATGTAACTACTAGATTGTGATACAATACACTAATGGGTGAAGTTTGGTTTACTTCTGCGCAGCGGTTTGGGAGTTAACATCAAAATTACATTTCTCGGCCATATCGCATAGATCTCACTGTGAAAAGGCTTAAATGGCTTTTTTGACCTAAGTTTAATGATTGCGCTCAAACCAAATGTCCTAGAACGAAATTTTCAAATGTAACTACTAGAATGTGATACAATACACTATTGGGTGAAGTTTGGTTGACTTCTGCGCAGCGGTTTGGGAGTTAACATCAAAATTACATTTCTCGGCCATATCGCATAGATCTCACTGTGAAAAGGCTTAAATGGCTTTTTTGACCTAGGTTTGAGGATTGCGCTCAAACAAAATGTCCTAGAACAAAATTTTCAAATGTATCTACTAGATTGTGATACAATACACTATTGGGTGAAGTTTGGTTGACTTCTGCGCAGCGGTTTGGGAGTTAACATCAAAATTACATTTCTCGGCCATATCGCATAGATCTCACTGTGAAAAGGCTTAAATGACTTTTTTAATCAAGTTTGATGATTGCGTTCAAACAAAATGTCCTAGAACAAAATTTTCAAATGTAACTACTAGATTGTGATACAATACACTATTGGGTGAAGTTTGGTTGACTTCTGCGCAGCGGTTTGGGAGTTAACATCAAAATTACATTTCTCGGCCATATCGCATAGATCTCACTGTGAAAAGGCTTAAATGACTTTTTTGACCTAAGTTTAAAGATTGCGCTCAAACCAAATGTCCTAGAACGAAATTTTCAAATGTAACTACTAGAATGTGATACAATACACTATTGGGTGAAGTTTGGTTGACTTCTGCGCAGCGGTTTGGGAGTTAACATCAAAATTACATTTCTCGGCCATATCGCATAGATCTCACCGTGAAAAGGCTTAAATGACTTTTTTAATTAAGTTTGATGATTGCGCTCAAACAAAATGTCCTAGAACAAAATTTTCAAATGTAACTACTAGATTGTGATACAATACACTATTGGGTGAAGTTTGGTTGACTTCTGCGCAGCGGTTTGGGAGTTAACATCAAAATTACATTTCTCGGCCATATCGCATAGATCTCACTGTGAAAAGGCTTAAATGACTTTTTTTAATTAAGTTTGAAGATTGCGCTCAAATCAAATGTCCTAGAACTAAATTTCCAAATGTAACTACTAGATTGTGATAAAATACACTATTGGGTGAAGTTTGGTTGACTTCTGCGCAGCGGTTTGGGAGTTAACATCAAAATTACATTTCTCGGCCATATCGCATAGATCTCACTGTGAAAAGGCTTAAATGGCTTTTTTGACCTAAGTTTGAGGATTGCGCTCAAATCAAATGTCCTATAACCAAATTTCCACATGTAACTACTAGATTGTGATACAATACACTAATGGGTGAAGTTTGGTTGACTTCTGCGCAGCGGTTTGGGAGTTAACATCAAAATTACATTTCTCGGCCATATCGCATAGATCTCACTGTGAAAAGGCTTAAATGACTTTTTTAATTAAGTTTGATGATTGCGTTCAAACAAAATGTCCTAGAACAAAATTTTCAAATGTAACTACTAGATTGTGATACAATACACTATTGGGTGAAGTTTGGTTGACTTCTGCGCAGCGGTTTGGGAGTTAACATCAAAATTACATTTCTCGGCCATATCGCATAGATCTCACTGTGAAAAGGCTTAAATGGCTTTTTTGACCTAAGTTTGAGGATTGCGCTCAAATCAAATGTCCTACAACCAAATTTCCACATGTAACTACTAGATTGTGATACAATACACTAATGGGTGAAGTTTGGTTTACTTCTGCGCAGCGGTTTGGGAGTTAACATCAAAATTACATTTCTCGGCCATATCGCATAGATCTCACTGTGAAAAGGCTTAAATGGCTTTTTTGACCTAAGTTTAATGATTGCGCTCAAACCAAATGTCCTAGAACGAAATTTTCAAATGTAACTACTAGAATGTGATACAATACACTATTGGGTGAAGTTTGGTTGACTTCTGCGCAGCGGTTTGGGAGTTAACATCAAAATTACATTTCTCGGCCATATCGCATAGATCTCACTGTGAAAAGGCTTAAATGGCTTTTTTGACCTAAGTTTGAGGATTGCGCTCAAACAAAATGTCCTAGAACAAAATTTTCAAATGTAACTACTAGATTGTGATACAATACACTATTGGGTGAAGTTTGGTTGACTTCTGCGCAGCGGTTTGGGAGTTAACATCAAAATTACATTTCTCGGCCATATCGCATAGATCTCACTGTGAAAAGGCTTAAATGACTTTTTTAATTAAGTTTGATGATTGCGTTCAAACAAAATGTCCTAGAACAAAATTTTCAAATGTAACTACTAGATTGTGATACAATACACTATTGGGTGAAGTTTGGTTGACTTCTGCGCAGCGGTTTGGGAGTTAACATCAAAATTACATTTCTCGGCCATATCGCATAGATCTCACTGTGAAAAGGCTTAAATGACTTTTTTGACCTAAGTTTAAAGATTGCGCTCAAACCAAATGTCCTAGAACGAAATTTTCAAATGTAACTACTAGAATGTGATACAATACACTATTGGGTGAAGTTTGGTTGACTTCTGCGCAGCGGTTTGGGAGTTAACATCAAAATTACATTTCTCGGCCATATCGCATAGATCTCACTGTGAAAAGGCTTAAATGGCTTTTTTGACCTAAGTTTGAGGATTGCGCTCAAATCAAATGTCCTAGAACCAAATTTCCACATGTAACTACTAGATTGTGATACAATACACTAATGGGTGAAGTTTGGTTGACTTCTGCGCAGCGGTTTGGGAGTTAACATAAAAATTACATTTCTCGGCCATATCGCATAGATCTCACTGTGAAAAGGCTTAAATGACTTTTTTAATTAAGTTTGATGATTGCGCTCAAACAAAATGTCCTAGAACAAAATTTTCAAATGTAACTACTAGATTGTGATACAATACACTATTGGGTGAAGTTTGGTTGACTTCTGCGCAGCGGTTTGGGAGTTAACATCAAAATTACATTTCTCGGCCATATCGCATAGATCTCACTGTGAAAAGGCATAAAAGACTTTTTTAATTAAGTTTGATGATTGCGTTCAAACAAAATGTCCTAGAACAAAATTTTCAAATGTAACTACTAGATTGTGATACAATACACTATTGGGTGAAGTTTGGTTGACTTCTGCGCAGCGGTTTGGTAGTTAACATCAAAATTACATTTCTCGGCCATATCGTATAGATCTCACTGTGAAAAGGCTTAAATGGCTTTTTTGACCTAAGTTTGAGGATTGCGCTCAAATCAAATGTCCTACAACCAAATTTCCACATGTAACTACTAGATTGTGATACAATACACTAATGGGTGAAGTTTGGTTTACTTCTGCGCAGCGGTTTGGGAGTTAACATCAAAATTACATTTCTCGGCTATATCGCATAGATCTCACTGTGAAAAGGCTTAAATGGCTTTTTTGACCTAAGTTTAATGATTGCGCTCAAACCAAATGTCCTAGAACGAAATTTTCAAATGTAACTACTAGAATGTGATACAATACACTATTGGGTGAAGTTTGGTTGACTTCTGCGCAGCGGTTTGGGAGTTAACATCAAAATTACATTTCTCGGCCATATCGCATAGATCTCACTGTGAAAAGGCTTAAATGGCTTTTTTGACCTAAGTTTGATGATTGCGTTCAAACAAAATGTCCTAGAACAAAATTTTCAAATGTAACTACTAGATTGTGATACAATACACTATTGGGTGAAGTGTGGTTGACTTCTGCGCAGCGGTTTGGGAGTTAACATCAAAATTACATTTCTCGGCCATATCGCATAGATCTCACTGTGAAAAGGCTTAAATGACTTTTTTAATGAAGTTTGATGATTGCGTTCAAACAAAATGTCTTAGAACAAAATTTTCAAATGTAACTACTAGATTGTGATACAATACACTATTGGGTGAAGTTTGGTTGACTTCTGCGCAGCGGTTTGGGAGTTAACATCAAAATTACATTTCTCGGCCATATCGCATAGATCTCACTGTGAAAAGGCTTAAATGACTTTTTTGACCTAAGTTTAAAGATTGCGCTCAAACCAAATGTCCTAGAACGAAATTTTCAAATGTAACTACTAGAATGTGATACAATACACTATTGGGTGAAGTTTGGTTGACTTCTGCGCAGCGGTTTGGGAGTTAACATCAAAATTACATTTCTCGGCCATATCGCATAGATCTCACTGTGAAAAGGCTTAAATGGCTTTTTTGACCTAAGTTTGAGGATTGCGCTCAAATCAAATGTCCTAGAACCAAATTTCCACATGTAACTACTAGATTGTGATACAATACACTAATGGGTGAAGTTTGGTTGACTTCTGCGCAGCGGTTTGGGAGTTAACATAAAAATTACATTTCTCGGCCATATCGCATAGATCTCACTGTGAAAAGGCTTAAATGACTTTTTTAATTAAGTTTGATAATTGCGCTCAAACAAAATGTCCTAGAACAAAATTTTCAAATGTAACTACTAGATTGTGATACAATACACTATTGGGTGAAGTTTGGTTGACTTCTGCGCAGCGGTTTGGGAGTTAACATCAAAATTACATTTCTCGGCCATATCGCATAGATCTCACTGTGAAAAGGCTTAAATGACTTTTTAAATTAAGTTTGATGATTGCGTTCAAACAGAATGTCCTAGAACAAAATTTTCAAATGTAACTACTAGATTGTGATACAATACACTATTGGGTGAAGTTTGGTTGACTTCTGCGCAGCGGTTTGGGAGTTAACATCAAAATTACATTTCTCGGCCATATCGCATAGATCTCACTGTGAAAAGGCTTAAATGGCTTTTTTGACCTAAGTTTGAGGATTGCGCTCAAATCAAATGTCCTAGAACCAAATTTCCACATGTAACTACTAGATTGTAATACAATACAATAATGGGTGAAGTTTGGTTTACTTCTGCGCAGCGGTTTGGGAGTTAACATCAAAATTACATTTCTCGGCCATATCGCATAGATCTCACTGTGAAAAGGCTTAAATGGCTTTTTTGACCTAAGTTTAATAATTGCGCTCAAACCAAATGTCCTAGAACGAAATTTTCAAATGTAACTACTAGAATGTGATACAATACACTATTGGGTGAAGTTTGGTTGACTTCTGCGCAGCGGTTTGGGAGTTAACATCAAAATTACATTTCTCGGCCATATCGCATAGATCTCACTGTGAAAAGGCTTAAATGGCTTTTTTGACCTAAGTTTGAGGATTGCGCTCAAATCAAATGTCCTAGAACCAAATTTCCACATGTAACTACTAGATTGTGATACAATACACTAATGGGTGAAGTTTGGTTGACTTCTGCGCAGCGGTTTGGGAGTGAACATCAAAATTACATTTCTCGGCCATATCGCATAGATCTCACTGTGAAAAGGCTTAAATGACTTTTTTAATTAAGTTTGATGATTGCGCTCAAACAAAATTTCCTAGAACAAAATTTTCAAATGTAATTACTAGATTGTGATACAATACACTATTGGGTGAAGTTTGGTTGACTTCTGCGCAGCGGTTTTGGAGTTAACATCAAAATTACATTTCTCGGCCATATCGCATAGATCTCACTGTGAAAAGGCTTAAATGACTTTTTTAATTAAGTTTGATGATTGCGCTCAAACAAAATGTCCTAGAACAAAATTTTCAAATGTAACTACTAGATTGTGATACAATACACTATTGGGTGAAGTTTGGTTGACTTCTGCGCAGCGGTTTGGGAGTTAACATCAAAATTACATTTCTCGGCCATATCGCATAGATCTCACTGTGAAAAGGCTTAAATGGCTTTTTTGACCTAAGTTTGAGGATTGCGCTCAAATCAAATGTCCAATAACCAAATTTCCACATGTAACTACTAGATTGTGATACAATACACTAATGGGTGAAGTTTGGTTGACTTCTGCGCAGCGGTTTGGGAGTTAACATCAAAATTACATTTCTCGGCCATATCGCATAGATCTCACTGTGAAAAGGCTTAAATGACTTTTTTAATTAAGTTTGATGATTGCGTTCACACAAAATGTCCTAGAACAAAATTTTCAAATGTAACTACTAGATTGTGATACAATACACTATTGGGTGAAGTTTGGTTGACTTCTGCGCAGCGGTTTGGGAGTTAACATCAAAATTACATTTCTCGGCCATATCGCATAGATCTCACTGTGAAAAGGCTTAAATGACTTTTTTAATTAAGTTTAATGATTGCGCTCAAACCAAATCCCCTAGAACGAAATTTTCAAATGTAACTACTAGAATGTGATACAATACACTATTGGGTGAAGTTTAGTTGACTTCTGCGCAGCGGTTTGGGAGTTAACATCAAAATTACATTTCTCGGCCATATCGCATAGATCTCACTGTGAAAAGGCTTAAATGGCTTTTTTGACCTAAGTTTAATGATTGCGCTCAAACCAAATGTCCTAGAACGAAATTTTTAAATGTAACTACTAGAATGTGATACAATACACTATTGGGTGAAGTTTGGTTGACTTCTGCGCAGCGGTTTGGGAGTTACAATCAAAATTACATTTCTCGGCCATATCGCATAGATCTCACTGTGAAAAGGCTTAAATGGCTTTTTTGACCTAAGTTTGAGGATTGCGCTTAAATCAAATGTCCTAGAACCAAATTTCCACATGTAACTACTAGATTGTGATACAATACACTAATGGGTGAAGTTTGGTTGACTTCTGCGCAGCGGTTTGGGAGTTAACATCAAAATTACATTTCTCGGCCATATCGCATAGATCTCACTGTGAAAAGGCTTAAATGACTTTTTTAATTAAGTTTGATGATTGCGCTCAAACAAAATGTCCTAGAAAAAATTTTCAAATGTAACTACTAGATTGTGATACAATACACTATTGGGTGAAGTTTGGTTGACTTCTGCGCAGCGGTTTGGGAGTTAACATCAAAATTACATTTCTCGGCCATATCGCATAGATCTCACTGTGAAAAGGCTTAAATGGCTTTTTTGACCTAAGTTTGAGAATTGCGCTCAAATCAAATTTCCTAGAACCAAATTTCCACATGTAACTACTAGATTGTGATACAATACACTAATGGTTGAAGTTTGGTTGACTTCTGCGTAGCGGTTTGGGAGTGAACATCAAAATTACATTTCTCGGCCATATCGCATAGATCTCACTGTGAAAAGGCTTAAATGGCTTTTTTGACCTAAGTTTAATGATTGCGCTCAAACCAAATGTCCTAGAACGAAATTTTCAAATGTAACTACTAGAATGTGATACAATACACTATTGGGTGAAGTTTGGTTGACTTCTGCGCAGCGGTTTGGGAGTTAACATCAAAATTACATTTCTCGGCCATATCGCATAGATCTCACTGTGAAAAGGCTTAAATGGCTTTTTTGACCTAAGTTTGAGGATTGCGCTCAAATCAAATGTCCTAGAACCAAATTTCCACATGTAACTACTAGATTGTGATACAATACACTAATGGGTGAAGTTTGGTTGACTTCTGCGCAGCGGTTTGGGAGTTAACATCAAAATTACATTTCTCGGCCATATCGCATAGATCTCACTGTGAAAAGGCTTAAATGACTTTTTTAATTAAGTTTGATGATTGCGCTCAAACAAAATGTCCTAGAACAAAATTTTCAAATGTAACTACTAGATTGTGATACAATACACTATTGGGTGAAGTTTGGTTGACTTCTGCGCAGCGGTTTGGGAGTTAACATCAAAATTACATTTCTCGGCCATATCGCATAGATCTCACTGTGAAAAGGCTTAAATGAATTTTTTAATTAAGTTTGATGATTGCGCTCAAACAAAATGTCCTAGAACAAAATTTTCAAATGTAACTACTAGATTGTGATACAATACACTATTGGGTGAAGTTTGGTTGACTTCTGCGCAGCGGTTTGGGAGTTAACATCAAAATTACATTTCTCGGCCATATCGCATAGATCTCACTGTGAAAAGGCTTAAATGGCTTTTTTGACCTAAGTTTGGGGATTGCGCTCAAATCAAATGTCCAATAACCAAATTTCCACATGTAACTACTAGATTGTGATACAATACACTAATGGGTGAAGTTTGGTTGACTTCTGCGCAGCGGTTTGGGAGTTAACATCAAAATTACATTTCTCGGCCATATCGCATAGATCTCACTGTGAAAAGGCTTAAATGACTTTTTTAATTAAGTTTGATGATTGCGTTCAAACAAAATGTCCTAGAACAAAATTTTCAAATGTAACTACTAGATTGTGATACAATACACTATTGGGTGAAGTTTGGTTGACTTCTGCGCAGCGGTTTGGGAGTTAACATCAAAATTACATTTCTCGGCCATATCGCATAGATCTCACTGTGAAAAGGCTTAAATGACTTTTTTAATTAAGTTTAATGATTGCGCTCAAACCAAATCCCCTAGAACGAAATTTTCAAATGTAACTACTAGAATGTGATACAATACACTATTGGGTGAAGTTTAGTTGACTTCTGCGCAGCGGTTTGGGAGTTAACATCAAAATTACATTTCTCGGCCATATCGCATAGATCTCACTGTGAAAAGGCTTAAATGGCTTTTTTGACCTAAGTTTAATGATTGCGCTCAAACCAAATGTCCTAGAACGAAATTTTCAAATGTAACTACTAGAATGTGATACAATACACTATTGGGTGAAGTTTGGTTGACTTCTGCGCAGCGGTTTGGGAGTTAACATCAAAATTACATTTCTCGGCCATATCGCATAGATCTCACTGTGAAAAGGCTTAAATGGCTTTTTTGACCTAAGTTTGAGGATTGCGCTCATATCAAATGTCCTAGAACCAAATTTCCACATGTAACTACTAGATTGTGATACAATACACTAATGGGTGAAGTTTGGTTGACTTCTGCGCAGCGGTTTGGGAGTTAACATCAAAATTACATTTCTCGGCCATATCGCATAGATCTCACTGTGAAAAGGCTTAAATGACTTTTTTAATTAAGTTTGATGATTGCGCTCAAACAAAATGTCCTAGAAAAAATTTTCAAATGTAACTACTAGATTGTGATACAATACACTATTGGGTGAAGTTTGGTTGACTTCTGCGCAGCGGTTTGGGAGTTAACATCAAAATTACATTTCTCGGCCATATCGCATAGATCTCACTGTGAAAAGGCTTAAATGGCTTTTTTGACCTAAGTTTGAGTATTGCGCTCAAATCAAATTTCCTAGAACCAAATTTCCACATGTAACTACTAGATTGTGATACAATACACTAATGGTTGAAGTTTGGTTGACTTCTGCGTAGCGGTTTGGGAGTGAACATCAAAATTACATTTCTCGGCCATATCGCATAGATCTCACTGTGAAAAGGCTTAAATGGCTTTTTTGACCTAAGTTTAATGATTGCGCTCAAACCAAATGTCCTAGAACGAAATTTTCAAATGTAACTACTAGAATGTGATACAATACACTATTGGGTGAAGTTTGGTTGACTTCTGCGCAGCGGTTTGGGAGTTAACATCAAAATTACATTTCTCGGCCATATCGCATAGATCTCACTGTGAAAAGGCTTAAATGGCTTTTTTGACCTAAGTTTGAGGATTGCGCTCAAACAAAATGTCCTAGAACAAAATTTTCAAATGTATCTACTAGATTGTGATACAATACACTATTGGGTGAAGTTTGGTTGACTTCTGCGCAGCGGTTTGGGAGTTAACATCAAAATTACATTTCTCGGCCATATCGCATAGATCTCACTGTGAAAAGGCTTAAATGACTTTTTTAATTAAGTTTGATGATTGCGTTCAAACAAAATGTCCTAGAACAAAATTTTCAAATGTAACTACTAGATTGTAATACAATACACTATTGGGTGAAGTTTGGTTGACTTCTGCGCAGCGGTTTGGGAGTTAACATCAAAATTACATTTCTCGGCCATATCGCATAGATCTCACTGTGAAAAGGCTTAAATGACTTTTTTAATTAAGTTTAATGATTGCGCTCAAACCAAATCCCCTAGAACGAAATTTTCAAATGTAACTACTAGAATGTGATACAATACACTATTGGGTGAAGTTTAGTTGACTTCTGCGCAGCGGTTTGGGAGTTAACATCAAAATTACATTTCTCGGCCATATCGCATAGATCTCACTGTGAAAAGGCTTAAATGGCTTTTTTGACCTAAGTTTAATGATTGCGCTCAAACCAAATGTCCTAGAACGAAATTTTCAAATGTAACTACTAGAATGTGATACAATACACTATTGGGTGAAGTTTGGTTGACTTCTGCGCAGCGGTTTGGGAGTTAACATCAAAATTACATTTCTCGGCCATATCGCATAGATCTCACTGTGAAAAGGCTTAAATGGCTTTTTTGACCTAAGTTTGAGGATTGCGCTCATATCAAATGTCCTAGAACCAAATTTCCACATGTAACTACTAGATTGTGATACAATACACTAATGGGTGAAGTTTGGTTGACTTCTGCGCAGCGGTTTGGGAGTTAACATCAAAATTACATTTCTCGGCCATATCGCATAGATCTCACTGTGAAAAGGCTTAAATGACTTTTTTAATTAAGTTTGATGATTGCGCTCAAACAAAATGTCCTAGAAAAAATTTTCAAATGTAACTACTAGATTGTGATACAATACACTATTGGGTGAAGTTTGGTTGACTTCTGCGCAGCGGTTTGGGAGTTAACATCAAAATTACATTTCTCGGCCATATCGCATAGATCTCACTGTGAAAAGGCTTAAATGGCTTTTTTGACCTAAGTTTGAGTATTGCGCTCAAATCAAATTTCCTAGAACCAAATTTCCACATGTAACTACTAGATTGTGATACAATACACTAATGGTTGAAGTTTGGTTGACTTCTGCGTAGCGGTTTGGGAGTGAACATCAAAATTACATTTCTCGGCCATATCGCATAGATCTCACTGTGAAAAGGCTTAAATGGCTTTTTTGACCTAAGTTTAATGATTGCGCTCAAACCAAATGTCCTAGAACGAAATTTTCAAATGTAACTACTAGAATGTGATACAATACACTATTGGGTGAAGTTTGGTTGACTTCTGCGCAGCGGTTTGGGAGTTAACATCAAAATTACATTTCTCGGCCATATCGCATAGATCTCACTGTGAAAAGGCTTAAATGGCTTTTTTGACCTAAGTTTGAGGATTGCGCTCAAACAAAATGTCCTAGAACAAAATTTTCAAATGTATCTACTAGATTGTGATACAATACACTATTGGGTGAAGTTTGGTTGACTTCTGCGCAGCGGTTTGGGAGTTAACATCAAAATTACATTTCTCGGCCATATCGCATAGATCTCACTGTGAAAAGGCTTAAATGACTTTTTTAATTAAGTTTGATGATTGCGTTCAAACAAAATGTCCTAGAACAAAATTTTCAAATGTAACTACTAGATTGTAATACAATACACTATTGGGTGAAGTTTGGTTGACTTCTGCGCAGCGGTTTGGGAGTTAACATCAAAATTACATTTCTCGGCCATATCGCATAGATCTCACTGTGAAAAGGCTTAAATAGCTTTTTTGACCTAAGTTTGAGGATTGCGCTCAAATCAAATGTCCTAGAACCAAATTTCCACATGTAACTACTAGATTGTGATACAATACACTAATGGGTGAAGTTTGGTTGACTTCTGCGCAGCGGTTTGGGAGTTAACATCAAAATTACATTTCTCGGCCATATCGCATAGATCTCACTGTGAAAAGGCTTAAATGACTTTTTTAATTAAGTTTGATGATTGCGCTCAAACAAAATGTCCTAGAACAAAATTTTCAAATGTAACTACTAGATTGTGATACAATACACTATTGGGTGAAGTTTGGTTGACTTCTGCGCAGCGGTTTGGGAGTTAACATCAAAATTACATTTCTCGGCCATATCGCATAGATCTCACTGTGAAAAGGCTTAAATGACTTTTTTAATTAAGTTTGATGATTGCGTTCAAACAAAATGTCCTAGAACAAAATTTTCAAATGTAACTACTAGATTGTGATACAATACACTATTGGGTGAAGTTTGGTTGACTTCTGCGCAGCGGTTTGGGAGTTAACATCAAAATTACATTTCTCGGCCATATCGCATAGATCTCACTGTGAAAAGGCTTAAATGGCTTTTTTGACCTAAGTTTGAGGATTGCGCTCAAATCAAATGTCCTAGAACCAAATTTCCACATGTAACTACTAGATTGTGATACAATACACTAATGGGTGAAGTTTGGTTGACTTCTGCGCAGCGGTTTGGGAGTGAACATCAAAATTACATTTCTCGGCCATATCGCATAGATCTCACTGTGAAAAGGCTTAAATGACTTTTTTAATTAAGTTTGATGATTGCGTTCAAACAAAATGTCCTAGAACAAAATTTTCAAATGTAACTACTAGATTGTGATACAATACACTATTGGGTGAAGTTTGGTTGACTTCTGCGCAGCGGTTTGGGAGTTAACATCAAAATTACATTTCTCGGCCATATCGCATAGATCTCACTGTGAAAAGGCTTAAATGGCTTTTTTGACCTAAGTTTGAGGATTGCGCTCAAATCAAATGTCCTAGAACCAAATTTCC
Organism: Corythoichthys intestinalis; assembly: GCF_030265065.1. Taxonomy (NCBI): domain Eukaryota; kingdom Metazoa; phylum Chordata; class Actinopteri; order Syngnathiformes; family Syngnathidae; genus Corythoichthys; species Corythoichthys intestinalis. Next base: position 78,540,113 of record NC_080396.1, read on the forward strand.
ACATGTAACTACTAGATTGTGATACAATACACTAATGGGTGAAGTTTGGTTGACTTCTGCGCAGCGGTTTGGGAGTTAACATCAAAATTACATTTCTCGGCCATATCGCATAGATCTCACTGTGAAAAGGCTTAAATGACTTTTTTAATTAAGTTTGATGATTGCGCTCAAACAAAATGTCCTAGAACAAAATTTTCAAATGTAACTACTAGATTGTGATACAATACACTATTGGGTGAAGTTTGGTTGACTTCTGCGCAGCGGTTTGGGAGTTAACATCAAAATTACATTTCTCGGCCATATCGCATAGATCTCACTGTGAAAAGGCTTAAATGACTTTTTTAATTAAGTTTGATGATTGCGTTCAAACAAAATGTCCTAGAACAAAATTTTCAAATGTAACTACTAGATTGTGATACAATACACTATTGGGTGAAGTTTGGTTGACTTCTGCGCAGCGGTTTGGGAGTTAACATCAAAATTACATTTCTCGGCCATATCGCATAGATCTCACTGTGAAAAGGCTTAAATGGCTTTTTTGACCTAAGTTTGAGGATTGCGCTCAAATCAAATGTCCTAGAACCAAATTTCCACATGTAACTACTAGATTGTGATACAATACACTAATGGGTGAAGTTTGGTTGACTTCTGCGCAGCGGTTTGGGAGTGAACATCAAAATTACATTTCTCGGCCATATCGCATAGATCTCACTGTGAAAAGGCTTAAATGACTTTTTTAATTAAGTTTGATGATTGCGCTCAAACAAAATTTCCTAGAACAAAATTTTCAAATGTAATTACTAGATTGTGATACAATACACTATTGGGTGAAGTTTGGTTGACTTCTGCGCAGCGGTTTGGGAGTTAACATCAAAATTACATTTCTCGGCCATATCGCATAGATCTCACTGTGAAAAGGCTTAAATGACTTTTTTAATTAAGTTTGATGATTGCGCTCAAACAAAATGTCCTAGAACAAAATTTTTCAAATGTCACTACTAGATTGTGATACAATACACTATTGGGTGAAGTTTGGTTGACTTCTGCGCAGCGGTTTGGGAGTTAACATCAAAATTACATTTCTCGGCCATATCGCATAGATCTCACTGTGAAAAGGCTTAAATGGCTTTTTTGACCTAAGTTTGAGGATTGCGCTCAAATCAAATGTCCTAGAACCAAATTTCCACATGTAACTACTAGATTGTGATACAATACACTAATGGGTGAAGTTTGGTTGACTTCTGCGCAGCGGTTTGGGAGTGAACATCAAAATTACATTTCTCGGCCATATCGCATAGATCTCACTGTGAAAAGGCTTAAATGACTTTTTTAATTAAGTTTGATGATTACGCTCAAACAAAATTTCCTAGAACAAAATTTTCAAATGTAATTACTAGATTGTGATACAATACACTATTGGGTGAAGTTTGGTTGACTTCTGCGCAGCGGTTTGGGAGTTAACATCAAAATTACATTTCTCGGCCATATCGCATAGATCTCACTGTGAAAAGGCTTAAATGACTTTTTTAATTAAGTTTGATGATTGCGCTCAAACAAAATGTCCTAGAACAAAATTTTTCAAATGTCACTACTAGATTGTGATACAATACACTATTGGGTGAAGTTTGGTTGACTTCTGCGCAGCGGTTTGGGAGTTAACATCAAAATTACATTTCTCGGCCATATCGCATAGATCTCACTGTGAAAAGGCTTAAATGGCTTTTTTGACCTAAGTTTGGGGATTGCGCTCAAATCAAATGTCCAATAACCAAATTTCCACATGTAACTACTAGATTGTGATACAATACACTAATGGGTGAAGTTTGGTTGACTTCTGCGCAGCGGTTTGGGAGTTAACATCAAAATTACATTTCTCGGCCATATCGCATAGATCTCACTGTGAAAAGGCTTAAATGGCTTTTTTGACCTAAGTTTGAGGATTGCGCTCAAATCAAATGTCCTAGAACCAAATTTCCACATGTAACTACTAGATTGTGATACAATACACAAATGGGTGAAGTTTGGTTGACTTCTGCGCAGCGGTTTGGGAGTTAACATCAAAATTACATTTCTCGGCCATATCGCATAGATCTCACTGTGAAAAGGCTTAAATGACTTTTTTAATTAAGTTTGATGATTGCGCTCAAACAAAATTTCCTAGAACAAAATTTTCAAATGTAACTACTAGATTGTGATACAATACACTATTGGGTGAAGTTTGGTTGACTTCTGCGCAGCGGTTTGGGAGTTAACATCAAAATTACATTTCTCGGCCATATCGCATAGATCTCACTGTGAAAAGGCTTAAATGACTTTTTTAATTAAGTTTGATGATTGCGTTCAAACAAAATGTCCTAGAACAAAATTTTCAAATGTAACTACTAGATTGTGATACAATACACTATTGGGTGAAGTTTGGTTGACTTCTGCGCAGCGGTTTGGGAGTTAACATCAAAATTACATTTCTCGGCCATATCGCATAGATCTCACTGTGAAAAGGATTAAATGACTTTTTTAATTAAGTTTAATGATTGCGCTCAAACCAAATCCCCTAGAACGAAATTTTCAAATGTAACTACTAGAATGTGATACAATACACTATAGGGTGAAGTTTAGTTGACTTCTGCGCAGCGGTTTGGGAGTTAACATCAAAATTACATTTCTCGGCCATATCGCATAGATCTCACTGTGAAAAGGCTTAAATGGCTTTTTTGACCTAAGTTTAATGATTGCGCTCAAACCAAATGTCCTAGAACGAAATTTTCAAATGTAACTACTAGAATGTGATACAATACACTATTGGGTGAAGTTTGGTTGACTTCTGCGCAGCGGTTTGGGAGTTAACATCAAAATTACATTTCTCGGCCATATCGCATAGATCTCACTGTGAAAAGGCTTAAATGGCTTTTTTGACCTAAGTTTGAGGATTGCGCTCAAATCAAATGTCCTAGAACCAAATTTCCACATGTAACTACTAGATTGTGATACAATACACTAATGGGTGAAGTTTGGTTGACTTCTGCGCAGCGGTTTGGGAGTTAACATCAAAATTACATTTCTCGGCCATATCGCATAGATCTCACTGTGAAAAGGCTTAAATGACTTTTTTAATTAAGTTTGATGATTGCGCTCAAACAAAATGTCCTAGAACAAAATTTTCAAATGTAACTACTAGATTGTGATACAATACACTATTGGGTGAAGTTTGGTTGACTTCTGCGCAGCGGTTTGGGAGTTAACATCAAAATTACATTTCTCGGCCATATCGCATAGATCTCACTGTGAAAAGGCTTAAATGACTTTTTTAATTAAGTTTGATGATTGCGTTCAAACAAAATGTCCTAGAACAAAATTTTCAAATGTAACTACTAGATTGTGATACAATACACTATTGGGTGAAGTTTGGTTGACTTCTGCGCAGCGGTTTGGGAGTTAACATCAAAATTACATTTCTCGGCCATATCGCATAGATCTCACTGTGAAAAGGCTTAAATGGCTTTTTTGACCTAAGTTTGAGGATTGCGCTCAAATCAAATGTCCTAGAACCAAATTTCCACATGTAACTACTAGATTGTGATACAATACACTAATGGGTCAAGTTTGGTTGACTTCTGCGCAGCGGTTTGGGAGTGAACATCAAAATTACATTTCTCGGCCATATCGCATAGATCTCACTGTGAAAAGGCTTAAATGACTTTTTTAATTAAGTTTGATGATTGCGTTCAAACAAAATGTCCTAGAACAAAATTTTCAAATGTAACTACTAGATTGTGATACAATACACTATTGGGTGAAGTTTGGTTGACTTCTGCGCAGCGGTTTGGGAGTTAACATCAAAATTACATTTCTCGGCCATATCGCATAGATCTCACTGTGAAAAGGCTTAAATGGCTTTTTTGACCTAAGTTTGAGGATTGCGCTCAAATCAAATGTCCTAGAACCAAATTTCCACATGTAACTACTAGATTGTGATACAATACACTAATGGGTGAAGTTTGGTTGACTTCTGCGCAGCGGTTTGGGAGTTAACATCAAAATTACATTTCTCGGCCATATCGCATAGATCTCACTGTGAAAAGGCTTAAATGACTTTTTTAATTAAGTTTGATGATTGCGCTCAAACAAAATGTCCTAGAACAAAATTTTCAAATGTAACTACTAGATTGTGATACAATACACTATTGGGTGAAGTTTGGTTGACTTCTGCGCAGCGGTTTGGGAGTTAACATCAAAATTACATTTCTCGGCCATATCGCATAGATCTCACTGTGAAAAGGCTTAAATGACTTTTTTAATTAAGTTTGATGATTGCGTTCAAACAAAATGTCCTAGAACAAAATTTTCAAATGTAACTACTAGATTGTGATACAATACACTATTGGGTGAAGTTTGGTTGACTTCTGCGCAGCGGTTTGGGAGTTAACATCAAAATTACATTTCTCGGCCATATCGCATAGATCTCACTGTGAAAAGGCTTAAATGGCTTTTTTGACCTAAGTTTGAGGATTGCGCTCAAATCAAATGTCCTAGAACCAAATTTCCACATGTAACTACTAGATTGTGATACAATACACTAATGGGTGAAGTTTGGTTGACTTCTGCGCAGCGGTTTGGGAGTGAACATCAAAATTACATTTCTCGGCCATATCGCATAGATCTCACTGTGAAAAGGCTTAAATGACTTTTTTAATTAAGTTTGATGATTGCGCTCAAACAAAATTTCCTAGAACAAAATTTTCAAATGTAATTACTAGATTGTGATACAATACACTATTGGGTGAAGTTTGGTTGACTTCTGCGCAGCGGTTTGGGAGTTAACATCAAAATTACATTTCTCGGCCATATCGCATAGATCTCACTGTGAAAAGGCTTAAATGACTTTTTTAATTAAGTTTGATGATTGCGCTCAAACAAAATGTCCTAGAACAAAATTTTCAAATGTAACTACTAGATTGTGATACAATACACTATTGGGTGAAGTTTGGTTGACTTCTGCGCAGCGGTTTGGGAGTTAACATCAAAATTACATTTCTCGGCCATATCGCATAGATCTCACTGTGAAAAGGCTTAAATGGCTTTTTTGACCTAAGTTTGGGGATTGCGCTCAAATCAAATGTCCAATAACCAAATTTCCACATGTAACTACTAGATTGTGATACAATACACTAATGGGTGAAGTTTGGTTGACTTCTGCGCAGCGGTTTGGGAGTTAACATCAAAATTACATTTCTCGGCCATATCGCATAGATCTCACTGTGAAAAGGCTTAAATGACTTTTTTAATTAAGTTTGATGATTGCGTTCAAACAAAATGTCCTAGAACAAAATTTTCAAATGTAACTACTAGATTGTGATACAATACACTATTGGGTGAAGTTTGGTTGACTTCTGCGCAGCGGTTTGGGAGTTAACATCAAAATTACATTTCTCGGCCATATCGCATAGATCTCACTGTGAAAAGGCTTAAATGACTTTTTTAATTAAGTTTAATGATTGCGCTCAAACCAAATCCCCTAGAACGAAATTTTCAAATGTAACTACTAGAATGTGATACAATACACTATTGGGTGAAGTTTAGTTGACTTCTGCGCAGCAGTTTGGGAGTTAACATCAAAATTACATTTCTCGGCCATATCGCATAGATCTCACTGTGAAAAGGCTTAAATGGCTTTTTTGACCTAAGTTTAATGATTGCGCTCAAACCAAATGTCCTAGAACGAAATTTTCAAATGTAACTACTAGAATGTGATACAATACACTATTGGGTGAAGTTTGGTTGACTTCTGCGCAGCGGTTTGGGAGTTAACATCAAAATTACATTTCTCGGCCATATCGCATAGATCTCACTGTGAAAAGGCTTAAATGGCTTTTTTGACCTAAGTTTGAGGATTGCGCTCAAATCAAATGTCCTAGAACCAAATTTCCACATGTAACTACTAGATTGTGATACAATACACTAATGGGTGAAGTTTGGTTGACTTCTGCGCAGCGGTTTGGGAGTTAACATCAAAATTACATTTCTCGGCCATATCGCATAGATCTCACTGTGAAAAGGCTTAAATGACTTTTTTAATTAAGTTTGATGATTGCGCTCAAACAAAATGTCCTAGAAAAAATTTTCATATGTAACTACTAGATTGTGATACAATACACTATTGGGTGAAGTTTGGTTGACTTCTGCGCAGCGGTTTGGGAGTTAACATCAAAATTACATTTCTCGGCCATATCGCATAGATCTCACTGTGAAAAGGCTTAAATGGCTTTTTTGACCTAAGTTTGAGTATTGCGCTCAAATCAAATTTCCTAGAACCAAATTTCCACATGTAACTACTAGATTGTGATACAATACACTAATGGTTGAAGTTTGGTTGACTTCTGCGTAGCGGTTTGGGAGTGAACATCAAAATTACATTTCTCGGCCATATCGCATAGATCTTACTGTGAAAAGGCTTAAATGGCTTTTTTGACCTAAGTTTAATGATTGCGCTCAAACCAAATGTCCTAGAACGAAATTTTCAAATGTAACTACTAGAATGTGATACAATACACTATTGGGTGAAGTTTGGTTGACTTCTGCGCAGCGGTTTGGGAGTTAACATCAAAATTACATTTCTCGGCCATATCGCATAGATCTCACTGTGAAAAGGCTTAAATGGCTTTTTTGACCTAAGTTTGAGGATTGCGCTCAAACAAAATGTCCTAGAACAAAATTTTCAAATGTATCTACTAGATTGTGATACAATACACTATTGGGTGAAGTTTGGTTGACTTCTGCGCAGCGGTTTGGGAGTTAACATCAAAATTACATTTCTCGGCCATATCGCATAGATCTCACTGTGAAAAGGCTTAAATGACTTTTTTAATTAAGTTTGATGATTGCGTTCAAACAAAATGTCCTAGAACAAAATTTTCAAATGTAACTACTAGATTGTGATACAATACACTATTGGGTGAAGTTTGGTTGACTTCTGCGCAGCGGTTTGGGAGTTAACATCAAAATTACATTTCTCGGCCATATCGCATAGATCTCACTGTGAAAAGGCTTAAATGACTTTTTTGACCTAAGTTTAAAGATTGCGCTCAAACCAAATGTCCTAGAACGAAATTTTCAAATGTAACTACTAGAATGTGATACAATACACTATTGGGTGAAGTTTGGTTGACTTCTGCGCAGCGGTTTGGGAGTTAACATCAAAATTACATTTCTCGGCCATATCGCATAGATCTCACTGTGAAAAGGCTTAAATGGCTTTTTTGACCTAAGTTTGAGGATTGCGCTCAAATCAAATGTCCTAGAACCAAATTTCCACATGTAACTACTAGATTGTGATACAATACACAAATGGGTGAAGTTTGGTTGACTTCTGCGCAGCGGTTTGGGAGTTAACATCAAAATTACATTTCTCGGCCATATCGCATAGATCTCACTGTGAAAAGGCTTAAATGACTTTTTTAATTAAGTTTGATGATTGCGCTCAAACAAAATTTCCTAGAACAAAATTTTCAAATGTAACTACTAGATTGTGATACAATACACTATTGGGTGAAGTTTGGTTGACTTCTGCGCAGCGGTTTGGGAGTTAACATCAAAATTACATTTCTCGGCCACATCGCATAGATCTCACTGTGAAAAGGCTTAAATGACTTTTTTAATTAAGTTTGATGATTGCGTTCAAACAAAATGTCCTAGAACAAAATTTTCAAATGTAACTACTAGATTGTGATACAATACACTATTGGGTGAAGTTTGGTTGACTTCTGCGCAGCGGTTTGGGAGTTAACATCAAAATTACATTTCTCGGCCATATCGCATAGATCTCACTGTGAAAAGGCTTAAATGGCTTTTTTGACCTAAGTTTGAGGATTGCGCTCAAATCAAATGTCCTAGAACCAAATTTCCACATGTAATTACTAGATTGTGATACAATACACTAATGGGTGAAGTTTGGTTGACTTCTGCGCAGCGGTTTGGGAGTTAACATCAAAATTACATTTCTCGGCCATATCGCATAGATCTCACTGTGAAAAGGCTTAAATGACTTTTTTAATTAAGTTTAATGATTGCGCTCAAACCAAATCCCCTAGAACGAAATTTTCAAATGTAACTACTAGAATGTGATACAATACACTATTGGGTGAAGTTTAGTTGACTTCTGCGCAGCGGTTTGGGAGTTAACATCAAAATTACATTTCTCGGCCATATCGCATAGATCTCACTGTGAAAAGGCTTAAATGGCTTTTTTGACCTAAGTTTAATGATTGCGCACAAACCAAATGTCCTAGAACGAAATTTTCAAATGTAACTACTAGAATGTGATACAAAACACTATTGGGTGAAGTTTGGTTGACTTCTGCGCAGCGGTTTGGGAGTTAACATCAAAATTACATTTCTCGGCCATATCGCATAGATCTCACTGTGAAAAGGCTTAAATGGCTTTTTTGACCTAAGTTTGAGGATTGCGCTCAAATCAAATGTCCTAGAACCAAATTTCCACATGTAACTACTAGATTGTGATACAATACACTAATGGGTGAAGTTTGGTTGACTTCTGCGCAGCGGTTTGGGAGTTAACATCAAAATTACATTTCTCGGCCATATCGCATAGATCTCACTGTGAAAAGGCTTAAATGACTTTTTTAATTAAGTTTGATGATTGCGCTCAAACAAAATGTCCTAGAAAAAAATTTCAAATGTAACTACTAGATTGTGATACAATACACTATTGGGTGAAGTTTGGTTGACTTCTGCGCAGCGGTTTGGGAGTTAACATCAAAATTACATTTCTCGGCCATATCGCATAGATCTCACTGTGAAAAGGCTTAAATGGCTTTTTTGACCTAAGTTTGAGGATTGCGCTCAAATCAAATTTCCTAGAACCAAATTTCCACATGTAACTACTAGATTGTGATACAATACACTAATGGTTGAAGTTTGGTTGACTTCTGCGCAGCGGTTTGGGAGTGAACATCAAAATTACATTTCTCGGCCATATCGCATAGATCTCACTGTGAAAAGGCTTAAATGACTTTTTTTAATTAAGTTTGAAGATTGCGCTCAAATCAAATGTCCTAGAACTAAATTTCCAAATGTAACTACTAGTTTGTGATAAAATACACTATTGGGTGAAGTTTGGTTGACTTCTGCGCAGCGGTTTGGGAGTTAACATCAAAATTACATTTCTCGGCCATATCGCATAGATCTCACTGTGAAAAGGCTTAAATGGCTTTTTTGACCTAAGTTTGAGGATTGCGCTCAAATCAAATGTCCTAGAACAAAATTTCCAAATGTAACTACTAGATTGTGATACAATACACTAATGGGTGAAGTTTGGTTGACTTCTGCGCAGCGGTTTGGGAGTTAACATCAAAATTACATTTCTCGGCCATATCGCATAGATCTCACTGTGAAAAGGCTTAAATGGCTTTTTTGACCTAAGTTTGAGGATTGCGCTCAAATCAAATGTCCTAGAACAAAATTTCCAAATGTAACTACTAGATTGTGATACAATACACTAATGGGTGAAGTTTGGTTGACTTCTGCGCAGCGGTTTGGGAGTTAACATCAAAATTACATTTCTCGGCCATATCGCATAGATCTCACTGTGAAAAGGCTTAAATGACTTTTTTAATTAAGTTTGATGATTGCGTTCAAACAAAATGTCCTAGAACAAAATTTTCAAATGTAACTACTAGATTGTGATACAATACACTATTGGGTGAAGTTTGGTTGACTTCTGCGCAGCGGTTTGGGAGTTAACATCAAAATTACATTTCTCGGCCATATCGCATAGATCTCACTGTGAAAAGGCTTAAATGGCTTTTTTGACCTAAGTTTGAGGATTGCGCTCAAATCAAATGTCCTAGAACCAAATTTCCACATGTAACTACTAGATTGTGATACAATACACTAATGGGTGAAGTTTGGTTTACTTCTGCGCAGCGGTTTGGGAGTTAACATCAAAATTACATTTCTCGGCCATATCGCATAGATCTCACTGTGAAAAGGCTTAAATGGCTTTTTTGACCTAAGTTTAATGATTGCGCTCAAACCAAATGTCCTAGAACGAAATTTTCAAATGTAACTACTAGAATGTGATACAATACACTATTGGGTGAAGTTTGGTTGACTTCTGCGCAGCGGTTTGGGAGTTAACATCAAAATTACATTTCTCGGCCATATCGCATAGATCTCACTGTGAAAAGGCTTAAATGGCTTTTTTGACCTAAGTTTGAGGATTGCGTTCAAACAAAATGTCCTAGAAAAAAATTTTCAAATGTATCTACTAGATTGTGATACAATACACTATTGGGTGAAGTTTGGTTGACTTCTGCGCAGCGGTTTGGGAGTTAACATCAAAATTACATTTCTCGGCCATATCGCATAGATCTCACTGTGAAAAGGCTTAAATGACTTTTTTAATTAAGTTTGATGATTGCGTTCAAACAAAATGTCCTAGAACAAAATTTTCAAATGTAACTACTAGATTGTGATACAATACACTATTGGGTGAAGTTTGGTTGACTTCTGCGCAGCGGTTTGGGAGTTAACATCAAAATTACATTTCTCGGCCATATCGCATAGATCTCACTGTGAAAAGGCTTAAATGACTTTTTTGACCTAAGTTTAAAGATTGCGCTCAAACCAAATGTCCTAGAACGAAATTTTCAAATGTAACTACTAGAATGTGATACAATACACTATTGGGTGAAGTTTGGTTGACTTCTGCGCAGCGGTTTGGGAGTTAACATCAAAATTACATTTCTCGGCCATATCGCATAGATCTCACCGTGAAAAGGCTTAAATGACTTTTTTAATTAAGTTTGATGATTGCGCTCAAACAAAATGTCCTAGAACAAAATTTTCAAATGTAACTACTAGATTGTGATACAATACACTATTGGGTGAAGTTTGGTTGACTTCTGCGCAGCGGTTTGGGAGTTAACATCAAAATTACATTTCTCGGCCATATCGCATAGATCTCACTGTGAAAAGGCTTAAATGACTTTTTTAATTAAGTTTGATGATTGCGTTCAAACAAAATGTCCTAGAACAAAATTTTCAAATGTAACTACTAGATTGTGATACAATACACTATTGGGTGAAGTTTGGTTGACTTCTGCGCAGCGGTTTGGGAGTTAACATCAAAATTACATTTCTCGGCCATATCGCATATATCTCACTGTGAAAAGGCTTAAATGGCTTTTTTGACCTAAGTTTAATGATTGCGCTCAAACCAAATGTCCTAGAACGAAATTTTCAAATGTAACTACTAGAATGTGATACAATACACTATTGGGTGAAGTTTGGTTGACTTCTGCGCAGCGGTTTGGGAGTTAACATCAAAATTACATTTCTCGGCCATATCGCATAGATCTCACTGTGAAAAGGCTTAAATGGCTTTTTTGACCTAAGTTTGAGGATTGCGCTCAAATCAAATGTCCTAGAACCAAATTTCCACATGTAACTACTAGATTGTGATACAATACACTAATGGGTGAAGTTTGGTTGACTTCTGCGCAGCGGTTTGGGAGTTAACATCAAAATTACATTTCTCGGCCATATCGCATAGATTTCACTGTGAAAAGGCTTAAATGGCTTTTTTGACCTAAGTTTGAGGATTGCGCTCAAATCAAATTTCCTAGAACCAAATTTCCACATGTAACTACTAGATTGTGATACAATACACTAATGGTTGAAGTTTGGTTGACTTCTGCGTAGCGGTTTGGGAGTGAACATCAAAAGTACATTTCTCGGCCATATCGCATAGATCTCACTGTGAAAAGGCTTAAATGACTTTTTTTAATTAAGTTTGAAGATTGCGCTCAAATCAAATGTCCTAGAACTAAATTTCCAAATGTAACTACTAGATTGTGATACAATACACTATTGGGTGAAGTTTGGTTGACTTCTGCGCAGCGGTTTGGGAGTTAACATCAAAATTACATTTCTCGGCCATATCGCATAGATCTCACTGTGAAAAGGCTTAAATGGCTTTTTTGAACTAAGTTTGAGGATTGCGCTCAAATCAAATGTCCTATAACCAAATTTCCAAATGTAACTACTAGATTGTGATACAATACACTAATGGGTGAAGTTTGGTTGACTTCTGCGCAGCGGTTTGGGAGTTAACATCAAAATTACATTTCTCGGCCATATCGCATAGATCTCACTGTGAAAAGGCTTAAATGACTTTTTTAATTAAGTTTGATGATTGCGTTCAAACAAAATGTCCTAGAACAAAATTTTCAAATGTAACTACTAGATTGTGATACAATACACTATTGGGTGAAGTTTGGTTGACTTCTGCGCAGCGGTTTGGGAGTTAACATCAAAATTACATTTCTCGGCCATATCGCATAGATCTCACTGTGAAAAGGCTTAAATGGCTTTTTTGACCTAAGTTTGAGGATTGCGCTCAAATCAAATGTCCTAGAACCAAATTTCCACATGTAACTACTAGATTGTGATACAATACACTAATGGGTGAAGTTTGGTTTACTTCTGCGCAGCGGTTTGGGAGTTAACATCAAAATTACATTTCTCGGCCATATCGCATAGATCTCACTGTGAAAAGGCTTAAATGGCTTTTTTGACCTAAGTTTAATGATTGCGCTCAAACCAAATGTCCTAGAACGAAATTTTCAAATGTAACTACTAGAATGTGATACAATACACTATTGGGTGAAGTTTGGTTGACTTCTGCGCAGCGGTTTGGGAGTTAACATCAAAATTACATTTCTCGGCCATATCGCATAGATCTCACTGTGAAAAGGCTTAAATGGCTTTTTTGACCTAAGTTTGAGGATTGCGCTCAAACAAAATGTCCTAGAACAAAATTTTCAAATGTATCTACTAGATTGTGATACAATACACTATTGGGTGAAGTTTGGTTGACTTCTGCGCAGCGGTTTGGGAGTTAACATCAAAATTACATTTCTCGGCCATATCGCATAGATCTCACTGTGAAAAGGCTTAAATGACTTTTTTAATTAAGTTTGATGATTGCGTTCAAACAAAATGTCCTAGAACAAAATTTTCAAATGTAACTACTAGATTGTGATACAATACACTATTGGGTGAAGTTTGGTTGACTTCTGCGCAGCGGTTTGGGAGTTAACATCAAAATTACATTTCTCGGCCATATCGCATAGATCTCACTGTGAAAAGGCTTAAATGGCTTTTTTGACCTAAGTTTAATAATTGCGCTCAAACCAAATGTCCTAGAACGAAATTTTCAAATGTAACTACTAGAATGTGATACAATACACTATTGGGTGAAGTTTGGTTGACTTCTGCGCAGCGGTTTGGGAGTTAACATCAAAATTACATTTCTCGGCCATATCGCATAGATCTCACTGTGAAAAGGCTTAAATGACTTTTTTAATTAAGTTTGATGATTGCGTTCAAACAAAATGTCCTAGAACAAAATTTTCAAATGTAACTACTAGATTGTGATACAATACACTATTGGGTGAAGTTTGGTTGACTTCTGCGCAGCGGTTTGGGAGTTAACATCAAAATTACATTTCTCGGCCATATCGCATAGATCTCACTGTGAAAAGGCTTAAATGGCTTTTTTGACCTAAGTTTGAGGATTGCGCTCAAATCAAATGTCCTAGAACCAAATTTCCACATGTAATTACTAGATTGTGATACAATACACTAATGGGTGAAGTTTGGTTGACTTCTGCGCAGCGGTTTGGGAGTTAACATCAAAATTACATTTCTCGGCCATATCGCATAGATCTCACTGTGAAAAGGCTTAAATGACTTTTTTAATTAAGTTTAATGATTGCGCTCAAACCAAATCCCCTAGAACGAAATTTTCAAATGTAACTACTAGAATGTGATACAATACACTATTGGGTGAAGTTTGGTTGACTTCTGCGCAGCGGTTTGGGAGTTAACATCAAAATTACATTTCTCGGCCATATCGCATAGATCTCACTGTGAAAAGGCTTAAATGGCTTTTTTGACCTAAGTTTGAGGATTGCGCTCAAATCAAATTTCCTAGAACCAAATTTCCACATGTAACTACTAGATTGTGATACAATACACTAATGGTTGAAGTTTGGTTGACTTCTGCGCAGCGGTTTGGGAGTGAACATCAAAATTACATTTCTCGGCCATATCGCATAGATCTCACTGTGAAAAGGCTTAAATGACTTTTTTTAATTAAGTTTGAAGATTGCGCTCAAATCAAATGTCCTAGAACTAAATTTCCAAATGTAACTACTAGATTGTGATAAAATACACTATTGGGTGAAGTTTGGTTGACTTCTGCGCAGCGGTTTGGGAGTTAACATCAAAATTACATTTCTCGGCCATATCGCATAGATCTCACTGTGAAAAGGCTTAAATGGCTTTTTTGACCTAAGTTTGAGGATTGCGCTCAAATCAAATGTCCTATAACCAAATTTCCACATGTAACTACTAGATTGTGATACAATACACTAATGGGTGAAGTTTGGTTGACTTCTGCGCAGCGGTTTGGGAGTTAACATCAAAATTACATTTCTCGGCCATATCGCATAGATCTCACTGTGAAAAGGCTTAAATGGCTTTTTTGACCTAAGTTTGAGGATTGCGCTCAAATCAAATGTCCTAGAACCAAATTTCCACATGTAACTACTAGATTGTGATACAATACACTAATGGGTGAAGTTTGGTTTACTTCTGCGCAGCGGTTTGGGAGTTAACATCAAAATTACATTTCTCGGCCATATCGCATAGATCTCACTGTGAAAAGGCTTAAATGGCTTTTTTGACCTAAGTTTAATGATTGCGCTCAAACCAAATGTCCTAGAACGAAATTTTCAAATGTAACTACGAGAATGTGATACAATACACTATTGGGTGAAGTTTGGTTGACTTCTGCGCAGCGGTTTGGGAGTTAACATCAAAATTACATTTCTCGGCCATATCACATAGATCTCACTGTGAAAAGGCTTAAATGGCTTTTTTGACCTAAGTTTGAGTATTGCGCTCAAACAAAATGTCCTAGAACAAAATTTTCAAATGTATCTACTAGATTGTGATACAATACACTATTGGGTGAAGTTTGGTTGACTTCTGCGCAGCGGTTTGGGAGTTAACATCAAAATTACATTTCTCGGCCATATCGCATAGATCTCACTGTGAAAAGGCTTAAATGACTTTTTTAATTAAGTTTGATGATTGCGTTCAAACAAAATGTCCTAGAACAAAATTTTCAAATGTAACTACTAGATTGTGATACAATACACTATTGGGTGAAGTTTGGTTGACTTCTGCGCAGCGGTTTGGGAGTTAACATCAAAATTACATTTCTCGGCCATATCGCATAGATCTCACTGTGAAAAGGCTTAAATGACTTTTTTGACCTAAGTTTAAAGACTGCGCTCAAACCAAATGTCCGAGAACGAAATTTTCAAATGTAACTACTAGAATGTGATACAATACACTATTGGGTGAAGTTTGGTTGACTTCTGCGCAGCGGTTTGGGAGTTAACATCAAAATTACATTTCTCGGCCATATCGCATAGATCTCACCGTGAAAAGGCTTAAATGACTTTTTTAATTAAGTTTGATGATTGCGCTCAAACAAAATGTCCTAGAACAAAATTTTCAAATGTAACTACTAGATTGTGATACAATACACTATTGGGTGAAGTTTGGTTGACTTCTGCGCAGCGGTTTGGGAGTTAACATCAAAATTACATTTCTCGGCCATATCGCATAGATCTCACTGTGAAAAGGCTTAAATGACTTTTTTAATTAAGTTTGATGATTGCGTTCAAACAAAATGTCCTAGAACAATATTTTCAAATGTAACTACTAGATTGTGATACAATACACTATTGGGTGAAGTTTGGTTGACTTCTGCGCAGCGGTTTGGGAGTTAACATCAAAATTACATTTCTCGGCCATATCGCATAGATCTCACTGTGAAAAGGCTTAAATGGCTTTTTTGACCTAAGTTTGAGGATTGCGCTCAAATCAAATGTCCTAGAACCAAATTTCCACATGTAACTACTAGATTGTGATACAATACACTAATGGGTGAAGTTTGGTTTACTTCTGCGCAGCGGTTTGGGAGTTAACATCAAAATTACATTTCTCGGCCATATCGCATAGATCTCACTGTGAAATGGCTTAAATGGCTTTTTTGACCTAAGTTTAATGATTGCGCTCAAACCAAATGTCCTAGAACGAAATTTTCAAATGTAACTACTAGAATGTGATACAATACACTATTGGGTGAAGTTTGGTTGACTTCTGCGCAGCGGTTTGGGAGTTAACATCAAAATTACATTTCTCTGCCATATCACATAGATCTCACTGTGAAAAGGCTTAAATGGCTTTTTTGACCTAAGTTTGAGGATTGCGCTCAAACAAAATGTCCTAGAACAAAATTTTCAAATGTATCTACTAGATTGTGATACAATACACTATTGGGTGAAGTTTGGTTGACTTCTGCGCAGCGGTTTGGGAGTTAACATCAAAATTACATTTCTCGGCCATATCGCATAGATCTCACTGTGAAAAGGCTTAAATGACTTTTTTAATTAAGTTTGATGATTGCGTTCAAACAAAATGTCCTAGAACAAAATTTTCAAATGTAACTACTAGATTGTGATACAATACACTATTGGGTGAAGTTTGGTTGACTTCTGCGCAGCGGTTTGGGAGTTAACATCAAAATTACATTTCTCGGCCATATCGCATAGATCTCACTGTGAAAAGGCTTAAATGACTTTTTTGACCTAAGTTTAAAGATTGCGCTCAAACCAAATGTCCGAGAACGAAATTTTCAAATGTAACTACTAGAATGTGATACAATACACTATTGGGTGAAGTTTGGTTGACTTCTGCGCAGCGGTTTGGGAGTTAACATCAAAATTACATTTCTCGGCCATATCGCATAGATCTCACCGTGAAAAGGCTTAAATGACTTTTTTAATTAAGTTTGATGATTGCGCTCAAACAAAATGTCCTAGAACAAAATTTTCAAATGTAACTACTAGATTGTGATACAATACACTATTGGGTGAAGTTTGGTTGACTTCTGCGCAGCGGTTTGGGAGTTAACATCAAAATTACATTTCTCGGCCATATCGCATAGATCTCACTGTGAAAAGGCTTAAATGACTTTTTTAATTAAGTTTGATGATTGCGTTCAAACAAAATGTCCTAGAACAAAATTTTCAAATGTAACTACTAGATTGTGATACAATACACTATTGGGTGAAGTTTGGTTGACTTCTGCGCAGCGGTTTGGGAGTTAACATCAAAATTACATTTCTCGGCCATATCGCATAGATCTCACTGTGAAAAGGCTTAAATGGCTTTTTTGACCTAAGTTTGAGGATTGCGCTCAAATCAAATGTCCTAGAACCAAATTTCCACATGTAACTACTAGATTGTGATACAATACACTAATGGGTGAAGTTTGGTTTACTTCTGCGCAGCGGTTTGGGAGTTAACATCAAAATTACATTTCTCGGCCATATCGCATAGATCTCACTGTGAAAAGGCTTAAATGGCTTTTTTGACCTAAGTTTAATAAATGCGCTCAAACCAAATGTCCTAGAACGAAATTTTCAAATGTAACTACTAGAATGTGATACAATACACTATTGGGTGAAGTTTGGTTGACTTCTGCGCAGCGGTTTGGGAGTTAACATCAAAATTACATTTCTCGGCCATATCGCATAGATCTCACTGTGAAAAGGCTTAAATGGCTTTTTTGACCTAAGTTTGAGGATTGCGCTCAAATCAAATGTCCTAGAACCAAATTTCCACATGTAACTACTAGATTGTGATACAATACACTAATGGGTGAAGTTTGGTTGACTTCTGCGCAGCGGTTTGGGAGTGAACATCAAAATTACATTTCTCGGCCATATCGCATAGATCTCACTGTGAAAAGGCTTAAATGACTTTTTTAATTAAGTTTGATGATTGCGCTCAAACAAAATTTCCTAGAACAAAATTTTCAAATGTAACTACTAGATTGTGATACAATACACTATTGGGTGAAGTTTGGTTGACTTCTGCGCAGCGGTTTGGGAGTTAACATCAAAATTACATTTCTCGGTCATATCGCATAGATCTCACTGTGAAAAGGCTTAAATGACTTTTTTAATTAAGTTTGATGATTGCGCTCAAACAAAATGTCCTAGAACAAAATTTTTAAATGTAACTACTAGATTGTGATACAATACACTATTGGGTGAAGTTTGGTTGACTTCTGCGCAGCGGTTTGGGAGTTAACATCAAAATTACATTTCTCGGCCATATCGCATAGATCTCACTGTGAAAAGGCTTAAATGGCATTTTTGACCTAAGTTTGAGGATTGCGCTCAAATCAAATGTCCAATAACCAAATTTCCACATGTAACTACTAGATTGTGATACAATACACTAATGGGTGAAGTTTGGTTGACTTCTGCGCAGCGGTTTGGGAGTTAACATCAAAATTACATTTCTCGGCCATATCGCATAGATCTCACTGTGAAAAGGTTTAAATGACTTTTTTAATTAAGTTTGATGATTGCGTTCAAACAAAATGTCCTAGAACAAAATTTTCAAATGTAACTTCTAGATTGTGATACAATACACTATTGGGTGAAGTTTGGTTGACTTCTGCGCAGCGGTTTGGGAGTTAACATCAAAATTACATTTCTCGGCCATATCGCATAGATCTCACTGTGAAAAGGCTTAAATGGCTTTTTTGACCTAAGTTTATTGATTGCGCTCAAACCAAATGTCCTAGAACGAAATTTTCAAATGTAACTACTAGAATGTGATACAATACACTATTGGGTGAAATTTGGTTGACTTCTGCGCAGCGGTTTGGGAGTTAACATCAAAATTACATTTCTCGGCCATATCGCATAGATCTCACTGTGAAAAGGCTTAAATGGCTTTTTTGACCTAAGTTTGAGGATTGCGCTTAAATCAAATGTCCTAGAACCAAATTTCCACATGTAACTACTAGATTGTGATACAATACACTAATGGGTGAAGTTTGGTTGACTTCTGCGCAGCGGTTTGGGAGTTAACATCAAAATTACATTTCTCGGCCATATCGCATAGATTTCACTGTGGCTTAAATGACTTTTTTAATTAAGTTTGATGATTGCGCTCAAACAAAATGTCCTAGAACAAAATTTTCAAATGTAACTACTAGATTGTGATACAATACACTATTGGGTGAAGTTTGGTTGACTTCTGCGCAGCGGTTTGGGAGTTAACATCAAAATTACATTTCTCGGCCATATCGCATAGATCTCACTGTGAAAAGGCTTAAATGGCTTTTTTGACCTAAGTTTGAGGATTGCGCTCAAATCAAATTTCCTAGAACCAAATTTCCACTTGTAACTACTAGATTGTGATACAATACACTAATGGGTGAAGTTTGGTTGACTTCTGCGCAGCGGTTTGGGAGTTAACATCAAAATTACATTTCTCGGCCATATCGCATAGATCTCAATGTGAAAAGGTTTAAATGGCTTTTTTGACCTAAGTTTAATGATTGCGCTCAAACCAAATGTCCTAGAACGAAATTTTCAAATGTAACTACTAGAATGTGATACAAAACACTATTGGGTGAAGTTTGGTTGACTTCTGCGCAGCGGTTTGGGAGTTAACATCAAAATTACATTTCTCGGCCATATCGCATAGATCTCACTGTGAAAAGGCTTAAATGGCTTTTTTGACCTAAGTTTGAGGATTGCGCTCAAACAAAATGTCCTAGAACAAAATTTTCAAATGTAACTACTAGATTGTGATACAATACACTATTGGGTGAAGTTTGGTTGACTTCTGCGCAGCGGTTTGGGAGTTAACATCAAAATTACATTTCTCGGCCATATCGCATAGATCTCACTGTGAAAAGGCTTAAATGACTTTTTAAATTAAGTTTGATGATTGCGTTCAAACAAAATGTCCTAGAACCAAATTTCCACATGTAACTACTAGATTGTGATACAATACACTAATGGGTGAAGTTTGGTTGACTTCTGCGCAGCGGTTTGGGAGTTAACATCAAAATTACATTTCTCGGCCATATCGCATAGATCTCACTGTGAAAAGGCTTAAATGACTTTTTTAATTAAGTTTGATGATTGCGCTCAAACAAAATTTCCTAGAACAAAATTTTCAAATGTAACTACTAGATTGTGATACAATACACTATTGGGTGAAGTTTGGTTGACTTCTGCACAGCGGTTTGGGAGTTAACATCAAAATTACATTTCTCGGCCATATCGCATAGATCTCACTGTGAAAAGGCTTAAATGACTTTTTTAATTAAGTTTGATGATTGCGTTCAAACAAAATGTCCTAGAACAAAATTTTCAAATGTAACTACTAGATTGTGATACAATACACTATTGGGTGAAGTTTGGTTGACTTCTGCGCAGCGGTTTGGGAGTTAACATCAAAATTACATTTCTCGGCCATATCGCATAGATCTCACTGTGAAAAGGCTTAAATGGCTTTTTTGACCTAAGTTTGAGGATTGCGCTCAAATCAAATGTCCAATAACCAAATTTCCACATGTAACTACTAGATTGTGATACAATACACTAATGGGTGAAGTTTGGTTGACTTCTGCGCAGCGGTTTGGGAGTTAACATCAAAATTACATTTCTCGGCCATATCGCATAGATCTCACTGTGAAAAGGCTTAAATGGCTTTTTTGACCTAAGTTTGAGGATTGCGCTCAAATCAAATGTCCTAGAACCAAATTTCCACATGTAACTACTAGATTGTGATACAATACACTAATGGGTGAAGTTTGGTTGACTTCTGCGCAGCGGTTTGGGAGTTAACATCAAAATTACATTTCTCGGCCATATCGCATAGATCTCACTGTGAAAAGGCTTAAATGACTTTTTTAATTAAGTTTAATGATTGCGCTCAAACCAAATCCCCTAGAACGAAATTTTCAAATGTAACTACTAGAATGTGATACAATACACTATTGGGTGAAGTTTAGTTGACTTCTGCGCAGCGGTTTGGGAGTTAACATCAAAATTACATTTCTCGGCCATATCGCATAGATCTCACTGTGAAAAGGCTTAAATGGCTTTTTTGACCTAAGTTTAATGATTGCGCTCAAACCAAATGTCCTAGAACGAAATTTTCAAATGTAACTACTAGAATGTGATACAATACACTATTGGGTGAAGTTTGGTTGACTTCTGCGCAGCGGTTATGGAGTTAACATCAAAATTACATTTCTCGGCCATATCGCATAGATCTCACTGTGAAAAGGCTTAAATGACTTTTTTAATTAAGTTTGATGATTGCGTTCAAACAAAATGTCCTAGAACAAAATTTTCAAATGTAACTACTAGATTGTGATACAATACACTATTGGGTGAAGTTTGGTTGACTTCTGCGCAGCGGTTTGGGAGTTAACATCAAAATTACATTTCTCGGCCATATCGCATAGATCTCACTGTGAAAAGGCTTAAATGGCTTTTTTGACCCAAGTTTGAGGATTGCGCTCAAATCAAATGTCCTAGAACCAAATTTTCAAATGTAACTACTAGAATGTGATACAATACACTATTGGGTGAAGTTTGGTTGACTTCTGCGCAGCGGTTTGGGAGTTAACATCAAAATTACATTTCTCGGCCATATCGCATAGATCTCACTGTGAAAAGGCTTAAATGGCTTTTTTGACCTAAGTTTGAGGATTGCGCTCAAATCAAATGTCCTAGAACCAAATTTCCACATGTAACTACTAGATTGTGATACAATACACTAATGGGTGAAGTTTGGTTTACTTCTGCGCAGCGGTTTGGGAGTTAACATCAAAATTACATTTCTCGGCCATATCGCATAGATCTCACTGTGAAAAGGCTTAAATGGCTTTTTTGACCTAAGTTTAATGATTGCGCTCAAACCAAATGTCCTAGAACGAAATTTTCAAATGTAACTACTAGAATGTGATACAATACACTATTGGGTGAAGTTTGGTTGACTTCTGCGCAGCGGTTTGGGAGTTAACATCAAAATTACATTTCTCGGCCATATCGCATAGACCTCACTGTGAAAAGGCTTAAATGGCTTTTTTGACCTAAGTTTGAGGGTTGCGCTCAAACAAAATGTCCTAGAACAAAATTTTCAAATGTAACTACTAGATTGTGATACAATACACTATTGGGTGAAGTTTGGTTGACTTCTGCGCAGCGGTTTGGGAGTTAACATCAAAATTACATTTCTCGGCCATATCGCATAGATCTCACTGTGAAAAGGCTTAAATGACTTTTTTAATTAAGTTTGATGATTGCGTTCAAACAAAATGTCCTAGAACAAAATTTTCAAATGTAACTACTAGATTGTGATACAATACACTATTGGGTGAAGTTTGGTTGACTTCTGCGCAGCGGTTTGGGAGTTAACATCAAAATTACATTTCTCGGCCATATCGCATAGATCTCACTGTGAAAAGGCTTAAATGACTTTTTTAATTAAGTTTGATGATTGCGCTCAAACCAAATGTCCTAGAACGAAATTTTCAAATGTAACTACTAGAATGTGATACAATACACTATTGGGTGAAGTTTGGTTGACTTCTGCGCAGCGGTTTGGGAGTTAACATCAAAATTACATTTCTCGGCCATATCGCATAGATCTCACTGTGAAAAGGCTTAAATGGCTTTTTTGAACTAAGTTTGAGGATTGCGCTCAAATCAAATGTCCTAGAACCAAATTTCCACATGTAACTACTAGATTGTGATACAATACACTAATGGGTGAAGTTTGGTTTACTTCTGCGCAGCGGTTTGGGAGTTAACATCAAAATTACATTTCTCGGCCATATCGCATAGATCTCACTGTGAAAAGGCTTAAATGGCTTTTTTGACCTAAGTTTAATGATTGCGCTCAAACCAAATGTCCTAGAACGAAATTTTCAAATGTAACTACTAGAATGTGATACAATACACTATTGGGTGAAGTTTGGTTGACTTCTGCGCAGCGGTTTGGGAGTTAACATCAAAATTACATTTCTCGGCCATATCGCATAGACCTCACTGTGAAAAGGCTTAAATGGCTTTTTTGACCTAAGTTTGAGGATTGCGCTCAAACAAAATGTCCTAGAACAAAATTTTCAAATGTAACTACTAGATTGTGATACAATACACTATTGGGTGAAGTTTGGTTGACTTCTGCGCAGCGGTTTGGGAGTTAACATCAAAATTACATTTCTCGGCCATATCGCATAGATCTCACTGTGAAAAGGCTTAAATGACTTTTTTAATTAAGTTTGATGATTGCGTTCAAACAAAATGTCCTAGAACAAAATTTTCAAATGTAACTACTAGATTGTGATACAATACACTATTGGGTGAAGTTTGGTTGACTTCTGCGCAGCGGTTTGGGAGTTAACATCAAAATTACATTTCTCGGCCATATCGCATAGATCTCACTGTGAAAAGGCTTAAATGGCTTTTTTGACCTAAGTTTGAGGATTGCGCTCAAATCAAATGTCCTAGAACCAAATTTCCACATGTAACTACTAGATTGTGATACAATACACTAATGGGTGAAGTTTTGTTTACTTCTGCGCAGCGGTTTGGGAGTTAACATCAAAATTACATTTCTCGGCCATATCGCATAGATCTCACTGTGAAAAGGCTTAAATGGCTTTTTTGACCTAAGTTTAATAATTGCGCTCAAACCAAATGTCCTAGAACGAAATTTTAAAATGTAACTACTAGAATGTGATATAATACACTATTGGGTGAAGTTTGGTTGACTTCTGCGCAGCGGTTTGAGAGTTAACATCAAAATTACATTTCTCGGCCATATCGCATATATCTCACTGTGAAAAGGCTTAAATGGCTTTTTTGACCTAAGTTTGAGGATTGCGCTCAAATCAAATGTCCTAGAACCAAATTTCCACATGTAACTACTAGATTGTGATACAATACACTAATGGTTGAAGTTTGGTTGACTTCTGCGCAGCGGTTTAGGAGTTAACATCAAAACTACATTTCTCGGCCATATCGCATAGATCTCACTGTGAAAAGGCTTAAATGACTTTTTTAATTAAGTTTGATGATTGCGTTCAAACAAAATTTCCTAGAACAAAATTTTCAAATGTAACTACTAGATTGTGATACAATACACTATTGGGTGAAGTTTCGTTGACTTCTGCGCAGCGGTTTGGGAGTTAACATCAAAATTACATTTCTCGGCCATATCGCATAGATCTCACTGTGAAAAGGCTTAAATGACTTTTTTAATTAAGTTTGATGATTGCGTTCAAACAAAATGTCCTAGAACAAAATTTTCAAATGTAACTACTAGATTGTGATACAATACACTATTGGGTGAAGTTTGGTTGACTTCTGCGCAGCGGTTTGGGAGTTAACATTAAAATTACATTTCTCGGCCATATCGCATAGATCTCACTGTGAAAAGGCTTAAATGACTTTTTTGACCTAAGTTTAAAGATTGCGCTCAAACCAAATGTCCTAGAACGAAATTTTTAAATGTAACTACTAAAATGTGATACAATACACTATTGGGTGAAGTTTGGTTGACTTCTGCGCAGCGGTTTGGGAGTTAACATCAAAATTACATTTCTCGGCCATATCGCATAGATCTCACTGTGAAAAGGCTTAAATGACTTTTTTAATTAAGTTTGATGATTGCGCTCAAACAAAATGTCCTAGAACAAAATTTTCAAATGTAACTACTAGATTGTGATACAATACACTAATGGGTGAAGTTTGGTTGACTTCTGCGCAGCGGTTTGGGAGTTAACATCAAAATTACATTTCTCAGCCATATCGCATAGATCTCACTGTGAAAAGGCTTAAATGACTTTTTTAATTAAGTTTGATGATTGCGCTCAAACAAAATGTCCTAGAACAAAATTTTCAAATGTAACTACTAGATTGTGATACAATACACTATTGGGTGAAGTTTGGTTGACTTCTGCGCAGCGGTTTGGGAGTTAACATCAAAATTACATTTCTCGGCCATATCGCATGGATCTCACTGTGAAAAGGCTTAAATGGCTTTTTTGACCTAAGTTTGAGGATTGCGCTCAAATCAAATGTCCTAGAACCAAATTTCCACATGTAACTACTAGATTGTGATACAATACACTAATGGGTGAAGTTTGGTTGACTTCTGCGCAGCGGTTTGGGAGTGAACATCAAAATTACATTTCTCGGCCATATCGCATAGATCTCACTGTGAAAAGGCTTAAATGACTTTTTTAATTAAGTTTGATGATTGCGCTCAAACAATATTTCCTAGAACAAAATTTTCAAATGTAACTACTAGATTGTGATACAATACACTATTGGGTGAAGTTTGGTTGACTTCTGCGCAGCGGTTTGGGAGTTAACATCAAAATTACATTTCTCGGCCATATCGCATAGATCTCACTGTGAAAAGGCTTAAATGACTTTTTTAAGTAAGTTTGATGATTGCGTTCAAACAAAATGTCCTAGAACAAAATTTTCAAATGTAACTACTAGATTGTGATACAATACACTATTGGGTGAAGTTTGGTTGACTTCTGCGCAGCGGTTTGGGAGTTAACATCAAAATTACATTTCTCGGCCATATCGCATAGATCTCACTGTGAAAAGGCTTAAATGGCTTTTTTGACCTAAGTTTGAGGATTGCGCTCAAATCAAATGTCCAATAACCAAATTTCCACATGTAACTACTAGATTGTGATACAATACACTAATGGGTGAAGTTTGGTTGACTTCTGCGCAGCGGTTTGGGAGTTAACATCAAAATTACATTTCTCGGCCATATCGCATAGATCTCACTGTGAAAAGGCTTAAATGACTTTTTTAATTAAGTTTGATGATTGCGCTCAAACAGAATGTCCTAGAACAAAATTTTCAAATGTAACTACTAGATTGTGATACAATACACTATTGGGTGAAGTTTGGTTGACTTCTGCGCAGCGGTTTGGGAGTTAACATCAAAATTACATTTCTCGGCCATATCGCATAGATCTCACTGTGAAAAGGCTTAAATGGCTTTTTTGACCTAAGTTTGAGGATTGCGCTCAAATCAAATGTCCTAGAACCAAATTTTCTACATGTAATTACTAGATTGTGATACAATACACTAATGGGTGAAGTTTGGTTGACTTCTGCGCAGCGGTTTGGGAGTTAACATCAAAATTACATTTCTCGGCCATATCGCATAGATCTCACTGTGAAAAGGCTTAAATGGCTTTTTTGACCTAAGTTTAATGATTGCGCTCAAACCAAATGTCCTAGAACGAAATTTTCAAATGTAACTACTAGAATGTGATACAATACACTATTGGGTGAAGTTTGGTTGACTTCTGCGCAGCGGTTTGGGAGTTAACATCAAAATTACATTTCTCGGCCATATCGCATAGACCTCACTGTGAAAAGGCTTAAATGGCTTTTTTGACCTAAGTTTGAGGATTGCGCCCAAACAAAATGTCCTAGAACAAAATTTTCAAATGTAACTACTAGATTGTGATACAATACACTATTGGGTGAAGTTTGGTTGACTTCTGCGCAGCGGTTTGGGAGTTAACATCAAAATTACATTTCTCGGCCATATCGCATAGATCTCACTGTGAAAAGGCTTAAATGACTTTTTTAATTAAGTTTGATGATTGCGTTCAAACAAAATGTCCTAGAACAAAATTTTCAAATGTAACTACTAGATTGTGATACAATACACTATTGGGTGAAGTTTGGTTGACTTCTGCGCAGCGGTTTGGGAGTTAACATCAAAATTACATTTCTCGGCCATATCGCATAGATCTCACTGTGAAAAGGCTTAAATGGCTTTTTTGACCTAAGTTTGAGGATTGCGCTCAAATCAAATGTCCTAGAACCAAATTTCCACATGTAACTACTAGATTGTGATACAATACACTAATGGGTGAAGTTTTGTTTACTTCTGCGCAGCGGTTTGGGAGTTAACATCAAAATTACATTTCTCGGCCATATCGCATAGATCTCACTGTGAAAAGGCTTAAATGGCTTTTTTGACCTAAGTTTAATAATTGCGCTCAAACCAAATGTCCTAGAACGAAATTTTAAAATGTAACTACTAGAATGTGATATAATACACTATTGGGTGAAGTTTGGTTGACTTCTGCGCAGCGGTTTGAGAGTTAACATCAAAATTACATTTCTCGGCCATATCGCATAGATCTCACTGTGAAAAGGCTTAAATGGCTTTTTTGACCTAAGTTTGAGGATTGCGCTCAAATCAAATGTCCTAGAACCAAATTTCCACATGTAACTACTAGATTGTGATACAATACACTAATGGTTGAAGTTTGGTTGACTTCTGCGCAGCGGTTTAGGAGTTAACATCAAAACTACATTTCTCGGCCATATCGCATAGATCTCACTGTGAAAAGGCTTAAATGACTTTTTTAATTAAGTTTGATGATTGCGCTCAAACAAAATTTCCTAGAACAAAATTTTCAAATGTAACTACTAGATTGTGATACAATACACTATTGGGTGAAGTTTCGTTGACTTCTGCGCAGCGGTTTGGGAGTTAACATCAAAATTACATTTCTCGGCCATATCGCATAGATCTCACTGT
This sequence comes from Corythoichthys intestinalis, assembly GCF_030265065.1. Classification (NCBI taxonomy): domain Eukaryota; kingdom Metazoa; phylum Chordata; class Actinopteri; order Syngnathiformes; family Syngnathidae; genus Corythoichthys; species Corythoichthys intestinalis. The sequence goes on from NC_080396.1 coordinate 78,567,695, forward strand.
GAAAAGGCTTAAATGACTTTTTTAATTAAGTTTGATGATTGCGTTCAAACAAAATGTCCTAGAACAAAATTTTCAAATGTAACTACTAGATTGTGATACAATACACTATTGGGTGAAGTTTGGTTGACTTCTGCGCAGCGGTTTGGGAGTTAACATTAAAATTACATTTCTCGGCCATATCGCATAGATCTCACTGTGAAAAGGCTTAAATGACTTTTTTGACCTAAGTTTAAAGATTGCGCTCAAACCAAATGTCCTAGAACGAAATTTTTAAATGTAACTACTAAAATGTGATTCAATACACTATTGGGTGAAGTTTGGTTGACTTCTGCGCAGCGGTTTGGGAGTTAACATCAAAATTACATTTCTCGGCCATATCGCATAGATCTCACTGTGAAAAGGCTTAAATGACTTTTTTAATTAAGTTTGATGATTGCGCTCAAACAAAATGTCCTAGAACAAAATTTTCAAATGTAACTACTAGATTGTGATACAATACACTAATGGGTGAAGTTTGGTTGACTTCTGCGCAGCGGTTTGGGAGTTAACATCAAAATTACATTTCTCAGCCATATCGCATAGATCTCACTGTGAAAAGGCTTAAATGACTTTTTTAATTAAGTTTGATGATTGCGCTCAAACAAAATGTCCTAGAACAAAATTTTCAAATGTAACTACTAGATTGTGATACAATACACTATTGGGTGAAGTTTGGTTGACTTCTGCGCAGCGGTTTGGGAGTTAACATCAAAATTACATTTCTCGGCCATATCGCATGGATCTCACTGTGAAAAGGCTTAAATGGCTTTTTTGACCTAAGTTTGAGGATTGCGCTCAAATCAAATGTCCTAGAACCAAATTTCCACATGTAACTACTAGATTGTGATACAATACACTAATGGGTGAAGTTTGGTTGACTTCTGCGCAGCGGTTTGGGAGTGAACATCAAAATTACATTTCTCGGCCATATCGCATAGATCTCACTGTGAAAAGGCTTAAATGACTTTTTTAATTAAGTTTGATGATTGCGCTCAAACAAAATTTCCTAGAACAAAATTTTCAAATGTAACTACTAGATTGTGATACAATACACTATTGGGTGAAGTTTGGTTGACTTCTGCGCAGCGGTTTGGGAGTTAACATCAAAATTACATTTCTCGGCCATATCGCATAGATCTCACTGTGAAAAGGCTTAAATGACTTTTTTAAGTAAGTTTGATGATTGCGTTCAAACAAAATGTCCTAGAACAAAATTTTCAAATGTAACTACTAGATTGTGATACAATACACTATTGGGTGAAGTTTGGTTGACTTCTGCGCAGCGGTTTGGGAGTTAACATCAAAATTACATTTCTCGGCCATATCGCATAGATCTCACTGTGAAAAGGCTTAAATGGCTTTTTTGACCTAAGTTTGAGGATTGCGCTCAAATCAAATGTCCAATAACCAAATTTCCACATGTAACTACTAGATTGTGATACAATACACTAATGGGTGAAGTTTGGTTGACTTCTGCGCAGCGGTTTGGGAGTTAACATCAAAATTACATTTCTCGGCCATATCGCATAGATCTCACTGTGAAAAGGCTTAAATGACTTTTTTAATTAAGTTTGATGATTGCGCTCAAACAGAATGTCCTAGAACAAAATTTTCAAATGTAACTACTAGATTGTGATACAATACACTATTGGGTGAAGTTTGGTTGACTTCTGCGCAGCGGTTTGGGAGTTAACATCAAAATTACATTTCTCGGCCATATCGCATAGATCTCACTGTGAAAAGGCTTAAATGGCATTTTTGACCTAAGTTTGAGGATTGCGCTCAAATCAAATGTCCTAGAACCAAATTTTCTACATGTAATTACTAGATTGTGATACAATACACTAATGGGTGAAGTTTGGTTGACTTCTGCGCAGCGGTTTGGGAGTTAACATCAAAATTACATTTCTCGGCCATATCGCATAGATCTCACTGTGAAAAGGCTTAAATGGCTTTTTTGACCTAAGTTTAATGATTGCGCTCAAACCAAATGTCCTAGAACGAAATTTTCAAATGTAACTACTAGAATGTGATACAATACACTATTGGGTGAAGTTTGGTTGACTTCTGCGCAGCGGTTTGGGAGTTAACATCAAAATTACATTTCTCGGCCATATCGCATAGATCTCACTGTGAAAAGGCTTAAATGGCTTTTTTGACCTAAGTTTGAGGATTGCGCTCAAATCAAATGTCCTAGAACCAAATTTCCACATGTAACTACTAGATTGTGATACAATACACTAATGGGTGAAGTTTGGTTTACTTCTGCGCAGCGGTTTGGGAGTTAACATCAAAATTACATTTCTCGGCCATATCGCATAGATCTCACTGTGAAAAGGCTTAAATGGCTTTTTTGACCTAAGTTTAATGATTGCGCTCAAACCAAATGTCCTAGAACGAAATTTTCAAATGTAACTACTAGAATGTGATACAATACACTATTGGGTGAAGTTTGGTTGACTTCTGCGCAGCGGTTTGGGAGTTAACATCAAAATTACATTTCTCGGCCATATCGCATAGACCTCACTGTGAAAAGGCTTAAATGGCTTTTTTGACCTAAGTTTGAGGATTGCGCTCAAACAAAATGTCCTAGAACAAAATTTTCAAATGTAACTACTAGATTGTGATACAATACACTATTGGGTGAAGTTTGGTTGACTTCTGCGCAGCGGTTTGGGAGTTAACATCAAAATTACATTTCTCGGCCATATCGCATAGATCTCACTGTGAAAAGGCTTAAATGACTTTTTTAATTAAGTTTGATGATTGCGTTCAAACAAAATGTCCTAGAACAAAATTTTCAAATGTAACTACTAGATTGTGATACAATACACTATTGGGTGAAGTTTGGTTGACTTCTGCGCAGCGGTTTGGGAGTTAACATCAAAATTACATTTCTCGGCCATATCGCATAGATCTCACTGTGAAAAGGCTTAAATGGCTTTTTTGACCTAAGTTTGAGGATTGCGCTCAAATCAAATGTCCTAGAACCAAATTTCCACATTTAACTACTAGATTGTGATACAATACACTAATGGGTGAAGTTTTGTTTACTTCTGCGCAGCGGTTTGGGAGTTAACATCAAAATTACATTTCTCGGCCATATCGCATAGATCTCACTGTGAAAAGGCTTAAATGGCTTTTTTGACCTAAATTTAATAATTGCGCTCAAACCAAATGTCCTAGAACGAAATTTTAAAATGTAACTACTAGAATGTGATATAATACACTATTGGGTGAAGTTTGGTTGACTTCTGCGCAGCGGTTTGGGAGTTAACATCAAAATTACATTTCTCGGCCATATCGCATAGATCTCACTGTGAAAAGGCTTAAATGGCTTTTTTGACCTAAGTTTGAGGATTGCGCTCAAATCAAATGTCCTAGAACCAAATTTCCACATGTAACTACTAGATTGTGATACAATACACTAATGGTTGAAGTTTGGTTGACTTCTGCGCAGCGGTTTAGGAGTTAACATCAAAACTACATTTCTCGGCCATATCGCATAGATCTCACTGTGAAAAGGCTTAAATGACTTTTTTAATTAAGTTTGATGATTGCGCTCAAACAAAATTTCCTAGAACAAAATTTTCAAATGTAACTACTAGATTGTGATACAATACACTATTGGGTGAAGTTTCGTTGACTTCTGCGCAGCGGTTTGGGAGTTAACATCAAAATTACATTTCTCGGCCATATCGCATAGATCTCACTGTGAAAAGGCTTAAATGACTTTTTTGACCTAAGTTTAAAGATTGCGCTCAAACCAAATGTCCTAGAACGAAATTTTTAAATATAACTACTAGAATGTGATACAATACACTATTGGGTGAAGTTTGGTTGACTTCTGCGCAGCGGTTTGGGAGTTAACATCAAAATTACATTTCTCGGCCATATCGCATAGATCTCACTGTGAAAAGGCTTAAATGGCTTTTTTGACCTAAGTTTGAGGATTGCGATCAAATCAAATGTCCTAGAACCAAATTTCCACATGTAACTACTAGATTGTGATACAATACACTAATGGGTGAAGTTTGGTTGACTTCTGCGCAGCGGTTTGGGAGTTAACATCAAAATTACATTTCTCGGCCATATCGCATAGATCTCACTGTGAAAAGGCTTAAATGGCTTTTTTGACCTAAGTTTGAGGATTGCGCTCAAATCAAATGTCCTAGAACCAAATTTCCACATGTAACTACTAGATTGTGATACAATACACTAATGGGTGAAGTTTGGTTGACTTCTGCGCAGCGGTTTGGGAGTTAACATCAAAATTACATTTCTCGGCCATATCGCATAGATCTCACTGTGAAAAGGCTTAAATGACTTTTTTAATTAAGTTTGATGATTGCGCTCAAACAAAATGTCCTACAACAAAATTTTCAAATGTAACTACTAGATTGTGATACAATACACTAATGGGTGAAGTTTGGTTGACTTCTGCGCAGCGGTTTGGGAGTTAACATCAAAATTACATTTCTCGGCCATATCGCATAGATCTCACTGTGAAAAGGCTTAAATGACTTTTTTAATTAAGTTTGATGATTGCGCTCAAACAAAATGTCCTAGAACAAAATTTTCAAATGTAACTACTAGATTGTGATACAATACACTATTGGGTGAAGTTTGGTTGACTTCTGCGCAGCGGTTTGGGAGTTAACATCAAAATTACATTTCTCGGCCATATCGCATAGATCTCACTGTGAAAAGGCTTAAATGGCTTTTTTGACCTAAGTTTGAGGATTGCGCTCAAATCAAATGTCCAATAACCAAATTTCCACATGTAACTACCAGATTGTGATACAATACACTAATGGGTGAAGTTTGGTTTACTTCTGCGCAGCGGTTTGGGAGTTAACATCAAAATTACATTTCTCGGCCATTTCGCATAGTTTTCACTGTGAAAAGGCTTAAATGGCTTTTTTGACCTAAGTTTAATAATTGGGCTCAAACCAAATGTCCTAGAACAAAATTTTCAAATGTAACTACTAGAATGTGATACAATACACTATTGGGTGAAGTTTGGTTGACTTCTGCGCAGCGGTTTGGGAGTTAATATCAAAATTACATTTCTCGGCCATATCGCATAGATCTCACTGTGAAAAGGCTTAAATGACTTTTTTAATTAAGTTTGATGATTGCGCTCAAACAAAATTTCCTAGAACAAAATTTTCAAATGTAACTACTAGATTGTGATACAATACACTATTGGGTGAAGTTTGGTTGACTTCTGCGCAGCGGTTTGGGAGTTAACATCAAAATTACATTTCTCGGCCATATCGCATAGATCTCACTGTGAAAAGGCTTAAATGACTTTTTTAATTAAGTTTGATGATTGCGTTCAAACAAAATGTCCTAGAACAAAATTTTCAAATGTAACTACTAGATTGTGATACAATACACTATTGGGTGAAGTTTGGTTGACTTCTGCGCAGCGGTTTGGGAGTTAACATCAAAATTACATTTCTCGGCCATAACGCATAGATCTCACTGTGAAAAGGCTTAAATGGCTTTTTTGACCTAAGTTTGAGGATTGCGCTCAAATCAAATGTCCAATAACCAAATTTCCACATGTAACTACTAGATTGTGATACAATACACTAATGGGTGAAGTTTGGTTGACTTCTGCGCAGCGGTTTGGGAGTTAACATCAAAATTACATTTCTCGGCCATATCGCATAGATCTCACTGTGAAAAAGCTTAAATGACTTTTTTAATTAAGTTTGATGATTGCGTTCAAACAAAATGTCCTAGAACAAAATTTTCAAATGTATCTACTAGGTTGTGATACAATACACTATTGGGTGAAGTTTGGTTGACTTCTGCGCAGCGGTTTGGGAGTTAACATCAAAATTACATTTCTCGGCCATATCGCATAGATCTCACTGTGAAAAGGCTTAAATGACTTTTTTAATTAAGTTTGATGATTGCGTTCAAACAAAATGTCCTAGAACAAAATTTTCAAATGTAACTACTAGATTGTGATACAATACACTATTGGGTGAAGTTTGGTTGACTTCTGCGCAGCGGTTTGGGAGTTAACATCAAAATTACATTTCTCGGCCATATCGCATAGATCTCACTGTGAAAAGGCTTAAATGGCTTTTTTGACCTAAGTTTGAGGATTGCGCTCAAATCAAATGTCCTAGAACCAAATTTCCACATGTAACTACTAGATTGTGATACAATACACTAATGGGTGAAGTTTGGTTGACTTCTGCGCAGCGGTTTGGGAGTTAACATCAAAACTACATTTCTCGGCCATATCGCATAGATCTCACTGTGAAAAGGCTTAAATGACTTTTTTAATTAAGTTTGATGATTGCGCTCAAACAAAATTTCCTAGAACAAAATTTTCAAATGTAACTACTAGATTGTGATACAATACACTATTGGGTGAAGTTTGGTTGACTTCTGCGCAGCGGTTTGGGAGTTAACATCAAAATTACATTTCTCGGCCATATCGCATAGATCTCACTGTGAAAAGGCTTAAATGACTTTTTTAATTAAGTTTGATGATTGCGTTCAAACAAAATGTCCTAGAACAAAATTTTCAAATGTAACTACTAGATTGTGATACAATACACTATTGGGTGAAGTTTGGTTGACTTCTGCGCAGCGGTTTGGGAGTTAACATCAAAATTACATTTCTCGGCCATATCGCATAGATCTCACTGTGAAAAGGCTTAAATGAATTTTTTGACCTAAGTTTAAAGATTGCGCTCAAACCAAATGTCCTAGAACGAAATTTTCAAATGTAACTACTAGAATGTGATACAATACACTATTGGGTGAAGTTTGGTTGACTTCTGCGCAGCGGTTTGGGAGTTAACATCAAAATTACATTTCTCGGCCATATCGCATAGATCTCACTGTGAAAAGGCTTAAATGGCTTTTTTGACCTAAGTTTGAGGATTGCGCTCAAATCAAATGTCCTAGAACCAAATTTCCACATGTAACTACTAGATTGTGATACAATACACTAATGGGTGAAGTTTGGTTGACTTCTGCGCAGCGGTTTGGGAGTTAACATCAAAATTACATTTCTCGGCCATATCGCATAGATCTCACTGTGAAAAGGCTTAAATGACTTTTTTAATTAAGTTTGATGATTGCGCTCAAACAAAATGTCCTAGAACAAAATTTTCAAATGTAACTACTAGATTGTGATACAATACACTAATGGGTGAAGTTTGGTTGACTTCTGCGCAGCGGTTTGGGAGTTAACATCAAAATTACATTTCTCGGCCATATCGCATAGATCTCACTGTGAAAAGGCTTAAATGACTTTTTTAATTAAGTTTGATGATTGCGCTCAAACAAAATGTCCTAGAACAAAATTTTCAAATGTAACTACTAGATTGTGATACAATACACTATTGGGTGTAGTTTGGTTGACTTCTGCGCAGCGGTTTGGGAGTTAACATCAAAATTACATTTCTCGGCCATATCGCATAGATCTCACTGTGAAAAGGCTTAAATGGCTTTTTTGACCTAAGTTTGAGGATTGCGCTCAAATCAAATGTCCTAGAACCAAATTTCCACATGTAACTACTAGATTGTGATACAATACACTAATGGGTGAAGTTTGGTTTACTTCTGCGCAGCGGTTTGGGAGTTAACATCAAAATTACATTTCTCGGCCATATCGCATAGATCTCACTGTGAAAAGGCTTAAATGGCTTTTTTGACCTAAGTTTAATAATTGGGCTCAAACCAAATGTCCTAGAACGAAATTTTCAAATGTAACTACTAGAATGTGATACAATACACTATTGGGTGAAGTTTGGTTGACTTCTGCGCAGCGGTTTGGGAGTTAACATCAAAATTACATTTCTCGGCCATATCGCATAGATCTCACTGTGAAAAGGCTTAAATGGCTTTTTTGACCTAAGTTTGATGATTGCGTTCAAACAAAATGTCCTAGAACAAAATTTTCAAATGTAACTACTAGGTTGTGATACAATACACTATTGGGTGAAGTTTGGTTGACTTCTGCGCAGCGGTTTGGGAGTTAACATCAAAATTACATTTCTCGGCCATATCGCATAGATCTCACTGTGAAAAGGCTTAAATGACTTTTTAAATTAAGTTTGATGATTGCGTTCAAACAAAATGTCCTAGAACAAAATTTTCAAATGTAACTACTAGATTGTGATACAATACACTATTGGGTGAAGTTTGGTTGACTTCTGCGCAGCGGTTTGGGAGTTAACATCAAAATTACATTTCTCGGCCATATCGCATAGATCTCACTGTGAAAAGGCTTAAATGGCTTTTTTGACCTAAGTTTGAGGATTGCGCTCAAATCAAATGTCCTAGAACCAAATTTCCACATGTAACTACTAGATTGTGATACAATACACTAATGGGTGAAGTTTGGTTGACTTCTGCGCAGCGGTTTGGGAGTTAACATCAAAACTACATTTCTCGGCCATATCGCATAGATCTCACTGTGAAAAGGCTTAAATGACTTTTTTAATTAAGTTTGATGATTGCGCTCAAACAAAATTTCCTAGAACAAAATTTTCAAATGTAACTACTAGATTGTGATACAATACACTATTGGGTGAAGTTTGGTTGACTTCTGCGCAGCGGTTTGGGAGTTAACATCAAAATTACATTTCTCGGCCATATCGCATAGATCTCACTGTGAAAAGGCTTAAATGACTTTTTTAATTAAGTTTGATGATTGCGTTCAAACAAAATGTCCTAGAACAAAATTTTCAAATGTAACTACTAGATTGTGATACAATACACTATTGGGTAAAGTTTGGTTGACTTCTGCGCAGCGGTTTGGGAGTTAACATCAAAATTACATTTCTCGGCCATATCGCATAGATCTCACTGTGAAAAGGCTTAAATGAATTTTTTGACCTAAGTTTAAAGATTGCGCTCAAACCAAATGTCCTAGAACGAAATTTTCAAATGTAACTACTAGAATGTGATACAATACACTATTGGGTGAAGTTTGGTTGACTTCTGCGCAGCGGTTTGGGAGTTAACATCAAAATTACATTTCTAGGCCATATCGCATAGATCTCACTGTGAAAAGGCTTAAATGGCTTTTTTGACCTAAGTTTGAGGATTGCGCTCAAATCAAATGTCCTAGAACCAAATTTCCACATGTAACTACTAGATTGTGATACAATACACTAATGGGTGAAGTTTGGTTGACTTCTGCGCAGCGGTTTGGGAGTTAACATCAAAATTACATTTCTCGGCCATATCGCATAGATCTCACTGTGAAAAGGCTTAAATGACTTTTTTAATTAAGTTTGATGATTGCGCTCAAACAAAATGTCCTAGAACAAAATTTTCAAATGTAACTACTAGATTGTGATACAATACACTAATGGGTGAAGTTTGGTTGACTTCTGCGCAGCGGTTTGGGAGTTAACATCAAAATTACATTTCTCGGCCATATCGCATAGATCTCACTGTGAAAAGGCTTAAATGACTTTTTTAATTAAGTTTGATGATTGCGCTCAAACAAAATGTCCTAGAACAAAATTTTCAAATGTAACTACTAGATTGTGATACAATACACTATTGGGTGTAGTTTGGTTGACTTCTGCGCAGCGGTTTGGGAGTTAACATCAAAATTACATTTCTCGGCCATATCGCATAGATCTCACTGTGAAAAGGCTTAAATGGCTTTTTTGACCTAAGTTTGAGGATTGCGCTCAAATCAAATGTCCTAGAACCAAATTTCCACATGTAACTACTAGATTGTGATACAATACACTAATGGGTGAAGTTTGGTTTACTTCTGCGCAGCGGTTTGGGAGTTAACATCAAAATTACATTTCTCGGCCATATCGCATAGATCTCACTGTGAAAAGGCTTAAATGGCTTTTTTGACCTAAGTTTAATAATTGGGCTCAAACCAAATGTCCTAGAACGAAATTTTCAAATGTAACTACTAGAATGTGATACAATACACTATTGGGTGAAGTTTGGTTGACTTCTGCGCAGCGGTTTGGGAGTTAACATCAAAATTACATTTCTCGGCCATATCGCATAGATCTCACTGTGAAAAGGCTTAAATGGCTTTTTTGACCTAAGTTTGAGGATTGCGCTCAAACAAAATGTCCTAGAACAAAATTTTCAAATGTAACTACTAGATTGTGATACAATACACTATTGGGTGAAGTTTGGTTGACTTCTGCGCAGCGGTTTGGGAGTTAACATCAAAATTACATTTCTCGGCCATATCGCATAGATCTCACTGTGAAAAGGCTTAAATGACTTTTTTAATTAAGTTTGATGATTGCGCTCAAACAAAATTTCCTAGAACAAAATTTTCAAATGTAACTACTAGATTGTGATACAATACACTATTGGGTGAAGTTTGGTTGACTTCTGCGCAGCGGTTTGGGAGTTAACATCAAAATTACATTTCTCGGCCATATCGCATAGATCTCACTGTGAAAAGGCTTAAATGACTTATTTAATTAAGTTTGATGATTGCGTTCAAACAAAATGTCCTAGAACAAAATTTTCAAATGTAACTACTAGATTGTGATACAATAAACTATTGGGTGAAGTTTGGTTGACTTCTGCGCAGCGGTTTGGGAGTTAACATCAAAATTACATTTCTCGCCATATCGCATAGATCTCACTGTGAAAAGGCTTAAATGGCTTTTTTGACCTAAGTTTAAAGATTGCGCTCAAACCAAATGTCCTAGAACGAAATTTTCAAATGTAACTACTAGAATGTGATACAATACACTATTGGGTGAAGTTTGGTTGACTTCTGCGCAGCGGTTTGGGAGTTAACATCAAAATTACATTTCTCGGCCATATCGCATAGATCTCACTGTGAAAAGGCTTAAATGGCTTTTTTAACCTAAGTTTGAGGATTACGCTCAAATCAAATGTCCTAGAACCAAATTTCCACATGTAACTACTAGATTGTGATACAATACACTAATGGGTGAAGTTTGGTTGACTTCTGCGCAGCGGTTTTGGAGTGAACATCAAAATTACATTTCTCGGCCATATCGCATAGATCTCACTGTGAAAAGGCTTAAATGGCTTTTTGACCTAAAGTTTGAGGATTGCGCTCAAATCAAATGTCCTATAACCAAATTTCCACATGTAACTACTAGATTGTGATACAATACACTAATGGGTGAAGTTTGGTTGACTTCTGCGCAGCGGTTTGGGAGTGAACATCAAAATTACATTTCTCGGCCATATCGCATAGATCTCACTGTGAAAAGGCTTAAATGACTTTTTTAATTAAGTTTGATGATTGCGCTCAAACAAAATTTCCTAGAACAAAATTTTCAAATGTAACTACTAGATTGTGATACAATACACTATTGGGTGAAGTTTGGTTGACTTCTGCGCAGCGGTTTGGGAGTTAACATCAAAATTACATTTCTCGGCCATATCACATAGATCTCACTGTGAAAAGGCTTAAATGACTTTTTTAATTAAGTTTGATGATTGCGTTCAAACAAAATGTCCTAGAACAAAATTTTCAAATGTAACTACTAGATTGTGATACAATACACTATTGGGTGAAGTTTGGTTGACTTCTGCGGAGCGGTTTGGGAGTTAACATCAAAATTACATTTCTCGGCCATATCGCATAGATCTCACTGTGAAAAGGCTTAAATGGCTTTTTTGACCTAAGTTTGAGGTTTGCGCTCAAATCAAATGTCCTAGAACCAAATTTCCACATGTAACTACTAGATTGTGATACAATACACTAATGGGTGAAGTTTGGTTGACTTCTGCGCAGCGGTTTGGGAGTTAACATCAAAATTACATTTCTCGGCCATATCGCATAGATCTCACTGTGAAAAGGCTTAAATGGCTTTTTTGACCTAAGTTTGAGGATTGCGCTCAAATCAAATGTCCTAGAACCAAATTTCCACATGTAACTACTAGATTGTGATACAATACACTAATGGGTGAAGTTTGGTTGACTTCTGCGCAGCGGTTTGGGAGTTAACATCAAAATTACATTTCTCGGCCATATCGCATAGATCTCACTGTGAAAAGGCTTAAATGGCTTTTTTGACCTAAGTTTGAGGATTGCGCTCAAACAAAATGTCCTAGAACAAAATTTTCAAATGTAACTACTAGATTGTGATACAATACACTATTGGGTGAAGTTTGGTTGACTTCTGCGCAGCGGTTTGGGAGTTAACATCAAAATTACATTTCTCGGCCATATCGCATAGATCTCACTGTGAAAAGGCTTAAATGACTTTTTTAATTAAGTTTGATGATTGCGCTCAAACAAAATTTCCTAGAACAAAATTTTCAAATGTAACTACTAGATTGTGATACAATACACTATTGGGTGAAGTTTGGTTGACTTCTGCGCAGCGGTTTGGGAGTTAACATCAAAATTACATTTCTCGGCCATATCGCATAGATCTCACTGTGAAAAGGCTTAAATGACTTATTTAATTAAGTTTGATGATTGCGTTCAAACAAAATGTCCTAGAACAAAATTTTCAAATGTAACTACTAGATTGTGATACAATAAACTATTGGGTGAAGTTTGGTTGACTTCTGCGCAGCGGTTTGGGAGTTAACATCAAAATTACATTTCTCGCCATATCGCATAGATCTCACTGTGAAAAGGCTTAAATGGCTTTTTTGACCTAAGTTTAAAGATTGCGCTCAAACCAAATGTCCTAGAACGAAATTTTCAAATGTAACTACTAGAATGTGATACAATACACTATTGGGTGAAGTTTGGTTGACTTCTGCGCAGCGGTTTGGGAGTTAACATCAAAATTACATTTCTCGGCCATATCGCATAGATCTCACTGTGAAAAGGCTTAAATGGCTTTTTTAACCTAAGTTTGAGGATTACGCTCAAATCAAATGTCCTAGAACCAAATTTCCACATGTAACTACTAGATTGTGATACAATACACTAATGGGTGAAGTTTGGTTGACTTCTGCGCAGCGGTTTTGGAGTGAACATCAAAATTACATTTCTCGGCCATATCGCATAGATCTCACTGTGAAAAGGCTTAAATGGCTTTTTGACCTAAAGTTTGAGGATTGCGCTCAAATCAAATGTCCTATAACCAAATTTCCACATGTAACTACTAGATTGTGATACAATACACTAATGGGTGAAGTTTGGTTGACTTCTGCGCAGCGGTTTGGGAGTGAACATCAAAATTACATTTCTCGGCCATATCGCATAGATCTCACTGTGAAAAGGCTTAAATGACTTTTTTAATTAAGTTTGATGATTGCGCTCAAACAAAATTTCCTAGAACAAAATTTTCAAATGTAACTACTAGATTGTGATACAATACACTATTGGGTGAAGTTTGGTTGACTTCTGCGCAGCGGTTTGGGAGTTAACATCAAAATTACATTTCTCGGCCATATCACATAGATCTCACTGTGAAAAGGCTTAAATGACTTTTTTAATTAAGTTTGATGATTGCGTTCAAACAAAATGTCCTAGAACAAAATTTTCAAATGTAACTACTAGATTGTGATACAATACACTATTGGGTGAAGTTTGGTTGACTTCTGCGCAGCGGTTTGGGAGTTAACATCAAAATTACATTTCTCGGCCATATCGCATAGATCTCACTGTGAAAAGGCTTAAATGGCTTTTTTGACCTAAGTTTGAGGTTTGCGCTCAAATCAAATGTCCTAGAACCAAATTTCCACATGTAACTACTAGATTGTGATACAATACACTAATGGGTGAAGTTTGGTTGACTTCTGCGCAGCGGTTTGGGAGTTAACATCAAAATTACATTTCTCGGCCATATCGCATAGATCTCACTGTGAAAAGGCTTAAATGGCTTTTTTGACCTAAGTTTGAGGATTGCGCTCAAATCAAATGTCCTAGAACCAAATTTCCACATGTAACTACTAGATTGTGATACAATACACTAATGGGTGAAGTTTGGTTGACTTCTGCGCAGCGGTTTGGGAGTTAACATCAAAATTACATTTCTCGGCCATATCGCATAGATCTCACTGTGAAAAGGCTTAAATGGCTTTTTTGACCTAAGTTTGAGGATTGCGCTCAAACAAAATGTCCTAGAACAAAATTTTCAAATGTAACTACTAGATTGTGATACAATACACTATTGGGTGAAGTTTGGTTGACTTCTGCGCAGCGGTTTGGGAGTTAACATCAAAATTACATTTCTCGGCCATATCGCATAGATCTCACTGTGAAAAGGCTTAAATGACTTTTTTAATTAAGTTTGATGATTGCGCTCAAACAAAATTTCCTAGAACAAAATTTTCAAATGTAACTACTAGATTGTGATACAATACACTATTGGGTGAAGTTTGGTTGACTTCTGCGCAGCGGTTTGGGAGTTAACATCAAAATTACATTTCTCGGCCATATCGCATAGATCTCACTGTGAAAAGGCTTAAATGACTTATTTAATTAAGTTTGATGATTGCGTTCAAACAAAATGTCCTAGAACAAAATTTTCAAATGTAACTACTAGATTGTGATACAATAAACTATTGGGTGAAGTTTGGTTGACTTCTGCGCAGCGGTTTGGGAGTTAACATCAAAATTACATTTCTCGCCATATCGCATAGATCTCACTGTGAAAAGGCTTAAATGGCTTTTTTGACATAAGTTTAAAGATTGCGCACAAACCAAATGTCCTAGAACGAAATTTTCAAATGTAACTACTAGAATGTGATACAATACACTATTGGGTGAAGTTTGGTTGACTTCTGCGCAGCGGTTTGGGAGTTAACATCAAAATTACATTTCTCGGCCATATCGCATAGATCTCACTGTGAAAAGGCTTAAATGGCTTTTTTAACCTAAGTTTGAGGATTACGCTCAAATCAAATGTCCTAGAACCAAATTTCCACATGTAACTACTAGATTGTGATACAATACACTAATGGGTGAAGTTTGGTTGACTTCTGCGCAGCGGTTTTGGAGTGAACATCAAAATTACATTTCTCGGCCATATCGCATAGATCTCACTGTGAAAAGGCTTAAATGGCTTTTTGACCTAAAGTTTGAGGATTGCGCTCAAATCAAATGTCCTATAACCAAATTTCCACATGTAACTACTAGATTGTGATACAATACACTAATGGGTGAAGTTTGGTTGACTTCTGCGCAGCGGTTTGGGAGTGAACATCAAAATTACATTTCTCGGCCATATCGCATAGATCTCACTGTGAAAAGGCTTAAATGACTTTTTTAATTAAGTTTGATGATTGCGCTCAAACAAAATTTCCTAGAACAAAATTTTCAAATGTAACTACTAGATTGTGATACAATACACTATTGGGTGAAGTTTGGTTGACTTCTGCGCAGCGGTTTGGGAGTTAACATCAAAATTACATTTCTCGGCCATATCACATAGATCTCACTGTGAAAAGGCTTAAATGACTTTTTTAATTAAGTTTGATGATTGCGTTCAAACAAAATGTCCTAGAACAAAATTTTCAAATGTAACTACTAGATTGTGATACAATACACTATTGGGTGAAGTTTGGTTGACTTCTGCGCAGCGGTTTGGGAGTTAACATCAAAATTACATTTCTCGGCCATATCGCATAGATCTCACTGTGAAAAGGCTTAAATGGCTTTTTTGACCTAAGTTTGAGGTTTGCGCTCAAATCAAATGTCCTAGAACCAAATTTCCACATGTAACTACTAGATTGTGATACAATACACTAATGGGTGAAGTTTGGTTGACTTCTGCGCAGCGGTTTGGGAGTTAACATCAAAATTACATTTCTCGGCCATATCGCATAGATCTCACTGTGAAAAGGCTTAATTGGCTTTTTTGACCTAAGTTTGAGGATTGCGCTCAAATCAAATGTCCTAGAACCAAATTTCCACATGTAACTACTAGATTGTGATACAATACACTAATGGGTGAAGTTTGGTTGACTTCTGCGCAGCGGTTTGGGAGTTAACATCAAAATTACATTTCTCGGCCATATCGCATAGATCTCACTGTGAAAAGGCTTAAATGACTTTTTTAATTAAGTTTGATGATTGCGCTCAAACAAAATGTCCTAGAACAAAATTTTCAAATGTAACTACTAGATTGTGATACAATACACTAATGGGTGAAGTTTGGTTGACTTCTGCGCAGCGGTTTGGGAGTTAACATCAAAATTACATTTCTCGGCCATATCGCATAGATCTCACTGTGAAAAGGCTTAAATGACTTTTTTAATTAAGTTTGATGATTGCGCTCAAACAAAATGTCCTAGAACAAAATTTTCAAATGTAACTACTAGATTGTGATACAATACACTATTGGGTGAAGTTTGGTTGACTTCTGCGCAGCGGTTTGGGAGTTAACATCAAAATTACATTTCTCGGCCATATCGCATAGATCTCACTGTGAAAAGGCTTAAATGGCTTTTTTGACCTAAGTTTGAGGATTGCGCTCAAATCAAATGTCCAATAACCAAATTTCCACATGTAACTACTAGATTGTGATACAATACACTAATGGGTGAAGTTTGGTTTACTTCTGCGCAGCGGTTTGGGAGTTAACATCAAAATTACATTTCTCGGCCATTTCGCATAGTTTTCACTGTGAAAAGGCTTAAATGGCTTTTTTGACCTAAGTTTAATAATTGGGCTCAAACCAAATGTCCTAGAACAAAATTTTCAAATGTAACTACTAGAATGTGATACAATACACTATTGGGTGAAGTTTGGTTGACTTCTGCGCAGCGGTTTGGGAGTTAACATCAAAATTACATTTCTCGGCCATATTGCATAGATCTCACTGTGAAAAGGCTTAAATGGCTTTTTTGGACCTAAGTTTGAGGATTGCGCTCAAATCAAATGTCCTAGAACCAAATTTCCACATGTAACTACTAGATTGTGATACAATACACTAATGGGTGAAGTTTGGTTGACTTCTGCGCAGCGGTTTGGGAGTGAACATCAAAATTACATTTCTCGGCCATATCGCATAGATCTCACTGTGAAAAGGCTTAAATGGCTTTTTTGACCTAAGTTTGAGGATTGCGCTCAAATCAAATGTCCTAGAACCAAATTTCCAAATGTAACTACTAGATTGTGATACAATACACTATTGGGTGAAGTTTGGTTGACTTCTGCGCAGCGGTTTGGGAGTTAACATCAAAATTACATTTCTCGGCCATATCGCATAGATCTCACTGTGAAAAGGCTTAAATGACTTTTTTAATTAAGTTTGATGATTGCGTTCAAACAAAATGTCCTAGAACAAAATTTTCAAATGTAACTACTAGATTGTGATACAATACACTAATGGGTGAAGTTTGGTTGACTTCTGCGCAGCGGTTTGGGAGTTAACATCAAAATTACATTTCTCGGCCATATCGCATAGATCTCACTGTGAAAAGGCTTAAATGACTTTTTTAATTAAGTTTGATGATTGCGCTCAAACAAAATGTCCTAGAACAAAATTTTCAAATGTAACTACTAGATTGTGATACAATACACTATTGGGTGTAGTTTGGTTGACTTCTGCGCAGCGGTTTGGGAGTTAACATCAAAATTACATTTCTCGGCCATATCGCATAGATCTCACTGTGAAAAGGCTTAAATGGCTTTTTTGACCTAAGTTTGAGGATTGCGCTCAAATCAAATGTCCTAGAACCAAATTTCCACATGTAACTACTAGATTGTGATACAATACACTAATGGGTGAAGTTTGGTTTACTTCTGCGCAGCGGTTTGGGAGTTAACATCAAAATTACATTTCTCGGCCATATCGCATAGATCTCACTGTGAAAAGGCTTAAATGGCTTTTTTGACCTAAGTTTAATAATTGGGCTCAAACCAAATGTCCTAGAACGAAATTTTCAAATGTAACTACTAGAATGTGATACAATACACTATTGGGTGAAGTTTGGTTGACTTCTGCGCAGCGGTTTGGGAGTTAACATCAAAATTACATTTCTCGGCCATATCGCATAGATCTCACTGTGAAAAGGCTTAAATGGCTTTTTTGACCTAAGTTTGAGGATTGCGCTCAAACAAAATGTCCTAGAACAAAATTTTCAAATGTAACTACTAGATTGTGATACAATACACTATTGGGTGAAGTTTGGTTGACTTCTGCGCAGCGGTTTGGGAGTTAACATCAAAATTACATTTCTCGGCCATATCGCATAGATCTCACTGTGAAAAGGCTTAAATGACTTTTTTAATTAAGTTTGATGATTGCGCTCAAACAAAATTTCCTAGAACAAAATTTTCAAATGTAACTACTAGATTGTGATACAATACACTATTGGGTGAAGTTTGGTTGACTTCTGCGCAGCGGTTTGGGAGTTAACATCAAAATTACATTTCTCGGCCATATCGCATAGATCTCACTGTGAAAAGGCTTAAATGACTTATTTAATTAAGTTTGATGATTGCGTTCAAACAAAATGTCCTAGAACAAAATTTTCAAATGTAACTACTAGATTGTGATACAATAAACTATTGGGTGAAGTTTGGTTGACTTCTGCGCAGCGGTTTGGGAGTTAACATCAAAATTACATTTCTCGCCATATCGCATAGATCTCACTGTGAAAAGGCTTAAATGGCTTTTTTGACCTAAGTTTAAAGATTGCGCTCAAACCAAATGTCCTAGAACGAAATTTTCAAATGTAACTACTAGAATGTGATACAATACACTATTGGGTGAAGTTTGGTTGACTTCTGCGCAGCGGTTTGGGAGTTAACATCAAAATTACATTTCTCGGCCATATCGCATAGATCTCACTGTGAAAAGGCTTAAATGGCTTTTTTAACCTAAGTTTGAGGATTACGCTCAAATCAAATGTCCTAGAACCAAATTTCCACATGTAACTACTAGATTGTGATACAATACACTAATGGGTGAAGTTTGGTTGACTTCTGCGCAGCGGTTTTGGAGTGAACATCAAAATTACATTTCTCGGCCATATCGCATAGATCTCACTGTGAAAAGGCTTAAATGGCTTTTTGACCTAAAGTTTGAGGATTGCGCTCAAATCAAATGTCCTATAACCAAATTTCCACATGTAACTACTAGATTGTGATACAATACACTAATGGGTGAAGTTTGGTTGACTTCTGCGCAGCGGTTTGGGAGAGAACATCAAAATTACATTTCTCGGCCATATCGCATAGATCTCACTGTGAAAAGGCTTAAATGGCTTTTTTGACCTAAGTTTGAGGATTGCGCTCAAACAAAATGTCCTAGAACAAAATTTTCAAATGTAACTACTAGATTGTGATACAATACACTATTGGGTGAAGTTTGGTTGACTTCTGCGCAGCGGTTTGGGAGTTAACATCAAAATTACATTTCTCGGCCATATCGCATAGATCTCACTGTGAAAAGGCTTAAATGACTTTTTTAATTAAGTTTGATGATTGCGCTCAAACAAAATTTCCTAGAACAAAATTTTCAAATGTAACTACTAGATTGTGATACAATACACTATTGGGTGAAGTTTGGTTGACTTCTGCGCAGCGGTTTGGGAGTTAACATCAAAATTACATTTCTCGGCCATATCGCATAGATCTCACTGTGAAAAGGCTTAAATGACTTATTTAATTAAGTTTAAAGATTGCGCTCAAACCAAATGTCCTAGAACGAAATTTTCAAATGTAACTACTAGAATGTGATACAATACACTATTGGGTGAAGTTTGGTTGACTTCTGCGCAGCGGTTTGGGAGTTAACATCAAAATTACATTTCTCGGCCATATCGCATAGATCTCACTGTGAAAAGGCTTAAATGGCTTTTTTAACCTAAGTTTGAGGATTACGCTCAAATCAAATGTCCTAGAACCAAATTTTCACATGTAACTACTAGATTGTGATACAATACACTAATGGGTGAAGTTTGGTTGACTTCTGCGCAGCGGTTTTGGAGTGAACATCAAAATTACATTTCTCGGCCATATCGCATAGATCTCACTGTGAAAAGGCTTAAATGGCTTTTTGACCTAAAGTTTGAGGATTGCGCTCAAATCAAATGTCCTATAACCAAATTTCCACATGTAACTACTAGATTGTGATACAATACACTAATGGGTGAAGTTTGGTTGACTTCTGCGCAGCGGTTTGGGAGTGAAAATCAAAATTACATTTCTCGGCCATATCGCATAGATCTCACTGTGAAAAGGCTTAAATGACTTTTTTAATTAAGTTTGATGATTGCGCTCAAACAAAATTTCCTAGAACAAAATTTTCAAATGTAACTACTAGATTGTGATACAATACACTATTGGGTGAAGTTTGGTTGACTTCTGCGCAGCGGTTTGGGAGTTAACATCAAAATTACATTTCTCGGCCATATCACATAGATCTCACTGTGAAAAGGCTTAAATGACTTTTTTAATTAAGTTTGATGATTGCGTTCAAACAAAATGTCCTAGAACAAAATTTTCAAATGTAACTACTAGATTGTGATACAATACACTATTGGGTGAAGTTTGGTTGACTTCTGCGCAGCGGTTTGGGAGTTAACATCAAAATTACATTTCTCGGCCATATCGCATAGATCTCACTGTGAAAAGGCTTAAATGGCTTTTTTGACCTAAGTTTGAGGTTTGCGCTCAAATCAAATGTCCTAGAACCAAATTTCCACATGTAACTACTAGATTGTGATACAATACACTAATGGGTGAAGTTTGGTTGACTTCTGCGCAGCGGTTTGGGAGTTAACATCAAAATTACATTTCTCGGCCATATCGCATAGATCTCACTGTGAAAAGGCTTAAATGGCTTTTTTGACCTAAGTTTGAGGATTGCGCTCAAATCAAATGTCCTAGAACCAAATTTCCACATGTAACTACTAGATTGTGATACAATACACTAATGGGTGAAGTTTGGTTGACTTCTGCGCAGCGGTTTGGGAGTTAACATCAAAATTACATTTCTCGGCCATATCGCATAGATCTCACTGTGAAAAGGCTTAAATGACTTTTTTAATTAAGTTTGATGATTGCGCTCAAACAAAATGTCCTAGAACAAAATTTTCAAATGTAACTACTAGATTGTGATACAATACACTAATGGGTGAAGTTTGGTTGACTTCTGCGCAGCGGTTTGGGAGTTAACATCAAAATTACATTTCTCGGCCATATCGCATAGATCTCACTGTGAAAAGGCTTAAATGACTTTTTTAATTAAGTTTGATGATTGCGCTCAAACAAAATGTCCTAGAACAAAATTTTCAAATGTAACTACTAGATTGTGATACAATACACTATTGGGTGAAGTTTGGTTGACTTCTGCGCAGCGGTTTGGGAGTTAACATCAAAATTACATTTCTCGGCCATATCGCATAGATCTCACTGTGAAAAGGCTTAAATGGCTTTTTTGACCTAAGTTTGAGGATTGCGCTCAAATCAAATGTCCAATAACCAAATTTCCACATGTAACTACTAGATTGTGATACAATACACTAATGGGTGAAGTTTGGTTTACTTCTGCGCAGCGGTTTGGGAGTTAACATCAAAATTACATTTCTCGGCCATTTCGCATAGTTTTCACTGTGAAAAGGCTTAAATGGCTTTTTTGACCTAAGTTTAATAATTGGGCTCAAACCAAATGTCCTAGAACAAAATTTTCAAATGTAACTACTAGAATGTGATACAATACACTATTGGGTGAAGTTTGGTTGACTTCTGCGCAGCGGTTTGGGAGTTAACATCAAAATTACATTTCTCGGCCATATTGCATAGATCTCACTGTGAAAAGGCTTAAATGGCTTTTTTGGACCTAAGTTTGAGGATTGCGCTCAAATCAAATGTCCTAGAACCAAATTTCCACATGTAACTACTAGATTGTGATACAATACACTAATGGGTGAAGTTTGGTTGACTTCTGCGCAGCGGTTTGGGAGTGAACATCAAAATTACATTTCTCGGCCATATCGCATAGATCTCACTGTGAAAAGGCTTAAATGACTTTTTTAATTAAGTTTGATGATTGCTCTCAAACAAAATTTCCTAGAACAAAATTTTCAAATGTAACTACTAGATTGTGATACAATACACTATTGGGTGAAGTTTGGTTGACTTCTGCGCAGCGGTTTGGGAGTTAACATCAAAATTACATTTCTCGGCCATATCGCATAGATCTCACTGTGAAAAGGCTTAAATGACTTTTTTAATTAAGTTTGATGATTGCGTTCAAACAAAATGTCCTAGAACAAAATTTTCAAATGTAACTACTAGATTGTGATACAATACACTATTGGGTGAAGTTTGGTTGACTTCTGCGCAGCGGTTTGGGAGTTAACATCAAAATTACATTTCTCGGCCATAACGCATAGATCTCACTGTGAAAAGGCTTAAATGGCTTTTTTGACCTAAGTTTGAGGATTGCGCTCAAATCAAATGTCCAATAACCAAATTTCCACATGTAACTACTAGATTGTGATACAATACACTAATGGGTGAAGTTTGGTTGACTTCTGCGCAGCGGTTTGGGAGTTAACATCAAAATTACATTTCTCGGCCATATCGCATAGATCTCACTGTGAAAAGGCTTAAATGACTTTTTTAATTAAGTTTGATGATTGCGTTCAAACAAAATGTCCTAGAACAAAATTTTCAAATGTATCTACTAGGTTGTGATACAATACACTATTGGGTGAAGTTTGGTTGACTTCTGCGCAGCGGTTTGGGAGTTAACATCAAAATTACATTTCTCGGCCATATCGCATAGATCTCACTGTGAAAAGGCTTAAATGACTTTTTAAATTAAGTTTGATGATTGCGTTCAAACAAAATGTCCTAGAACAAAATTTTCAAATGTAACTACTAGATTGTGATACAATACACTATTGGGTGAAGTTTGGTTGACTTCTGCGCAGCGGTTTGGGAGTTAACATCAAAATTACATTTCTCGGCCATATCGCATAGATCTCACTGTGAAAAGGCTTAAATGGCTTTTTTGACCTAAGTTTGAGGATTGCGCTCAAATCAAATGTCCTAGAACCAAATTTCCACATGTAACTACTAGATTGTGATACAATACACTAATGGGTGAAGTTTGGTTGACTTCTGCGCAGCGGTTTGGGAGTTAACATCAAAACTACATTTCTCGGCCATATCGCATAGATCTCACTGTGAAAAGGCTTAAATGACTTTTTTAATTAAGTTTGATGATTGCGCTCAAACAAAATTTCCTAGAACAAAATTTTCAAATGTAACTACTAGATTGTGATACAATACACTATTGGGTGAAGTTTGGTTGACTTCTGCGCAGCGGTTTGGGAGTTAACATCAAAATTACATTTCTCGGCCATATCGCATAGATCTCACTGTGAAAAGGCTTAAATGACTTTTTTAATTAAGTTTGATGATTGCGTTCAAACAAAATGTCCTAGAACAAAATTTTCAAATGTAACTACTAGATTGTGATACAATACACTATTGGGTGAAGTTTGGTTGACTTCTGCGCAGCGGTTTGGGAGTTAACATCAAAATTACATTTCTCGGCCATATCGCATAGATCTCACTGTGAAAAGGCTTAAATGAATTTTTTGACCTAAGTTTAAAGATTGCGCTCAAACCAAATGTCCTAGAACGAAATTTTCAAATGTAACTACTAGAATGTGATACAATACACTATTGGGTGAAGTTTGGTTGACTTCTGCGCAGCGGTTTGGGAGTTAACATCAAAATTACATTTCTCGGCCATATCGCATAGATCTCACTGTGAAAAGGCTTAAATGGCTTTTTTGACCTAAGTTTGAGGATTGCGCTCAAATCAAATGTCCTAGAACCAAATTTCCACATGTAACTACTAGATTGTGATACAATACACTAATGGGTGAAGTTTGGTTGACTTCTGCGCAGCGGTTTGGGAGTTAACATCAAAATTACATTTCTCGGCCATATCGCATAGATCTCACTGTGAAAAGGCTTAAATGACTTTTTTAATTAAGTTTGATGATTGCGCTCAAACAAAATGTCCTAGAACAAAATTTTCAAATGTAACTACTAGATTGTGATACAATACACTAATGGGTGAAGTTTGGTTGACTTCTGCGCAGCGGTTTGGGAGTTAACATCAAAATTACATTTCTCGGCCATATCGCATAGATCTCACTGTGAAAAGGCTTAAATGACTTTTTTAATTAAGTTTGATGATTGCGCTCAAACAAAATGTCCTAGAACAAAATTTTCAAATGTAACTACTAGATTGTGATACAATACACTATTGGGTGTAGTTTGGTTGACTTCTGCGCAGCGGTTTGGGAGTTAACATCAAAATTACATTTCTCGGCCATATCGCATAGATCTCACTGTGAAAAGGCTTAAATGGCTTTTTTGACCTAAGTTTGAGGATTGCGCTCAAACAAAATGTCCTAGAACCAAATTTTCAAATGTAACTACTAGATTGTGATACAATAAACTATTGGGTGAAGTTTGGTTGACTTCTGCGCAGCGGTTTGGGAGTTAACATCAAAATTACATTTCTCGGCCATATCGCATAGATCTCACTGTGAAAAGGCTTAAATGGCTTTTTTGACCTAAGTTTAAAGATTGCGCTCAAACCAAATGTCCTAGAACGAAATTTTCAAATGTAACTACTAGAATGTGATACAATACACTATTGGGTGAAGTTTGGTTGACTTCTGCGCAGCGGTTTGGGAGTTAACATCAAAATTACATTTCTCGGCCATATCGCATAGATCTCACTGTGAAAAGGCTTAAATGGCTTTTTTAACCTAAGTTTGAGGATTACGCTCAAATCAAATGTCCTAGAACCAAATTTCCACATGTAACTACTAGATTGTGATACAATACACTAATGGGTGAAGTTTGGTTGACTTCTGCGCAGCGGTTTGGGAGTTAACATCAAAATTACATTTCTCGGCCATATCGCATAGATCTCACTGTGAAAAGGCTTAAATGGCTTTTTGACCTAAGTTTGAGGATTGCGCTCAAATCAAATGTCCTATAACCAAATTTCCACATGTAACTACTAGATTGTGATACAATACACTAATGGGTGAAGTTTGGTTGACTTCTGCGCAGCGGTTTGGGAGTGAACATCAAAATTACATTTCTCGGCCATATCGCATAGATCTCACTGTGAAAAGGCTTAAATGACTTTTTTAATTAAGTTTGATGATTGCGCTCAAACAAAATTTTCTAGAACAAAATTTTCAAATGTAACTACTAGATTGTGATACAATACACTATTGGGTGAAGTTTGGTTGACTTCTGCGCAGCGGTTTGGGAGTTAACATCAAAATTACATTTCTCGGCCATATCGCATAGATCTCACTGTGAAAAGGCTTAAATGACTTTTTTAATTAAGTTTGATGATTGCGTTCAAACAAAATGTCCTAGAACAAAAATTTCAAATGTAACTACTAGATTGTGATACAATACACTATTGGGTGAAGTTTGGTTGACTTCTGCGCAGCGGTTTGGGAGTTAACATCAAAATTACATTTCTCGGCCATATCGCATAGATCTCACTGTGAAAAGGCTTAAATGACTTTTTTGACCTAAGTTTAAAGATTGCGCTCAAACCAAATGTCCTAGAACGAAATTTTCAAATGTAACTACTAGAATGTGATACAATACACTATTGGGTGAAGTTTGGTTGACTTCTGCGCAGCGGTTTGGGAGTTAACATCAAAATTACATTTCTCGGCCATATCGCATAGATCTCACTGTGAAAAGGCTTAAATGGCTTTTTTGACCTAAGTTTGAGGATTGCGCTCAAATCAAATGTCCTAGAACCAAATTTCCACATGTAACTACTAGATTGTGATACAATACACTAATGGGTGAAGTTTGGTTGACTTCTGCGCAGCGGTTTGGGAGTTAACATCAAAATTACATTTCTCGGCCATATCGCATAGATCTCACTGTGAAAAGGCTTAAATGACTTTTTTAATTAAGTTTGATGATTGCGCTCAAACAAAATGTCCTAGAACAAAATTTTCAAATGTAACTACTAGATTGTGATACAATACACTAATGGGTGAAGTTTGGTTGACTTCTGCGCAGCGGTTTGGGAGTTAACATCAAAATTACATTTCTCGGCCATATCGCATAGATCTCACTGTGAAAAGGCTTAAATGACTTTTTTAATTAAGTTTGATGATTACGCTCAAACAAAATGTCCTAGAACAAAATTTTCAAATGTAACTACTAGATTGTGATACAATACACTATTGGGTGTAGTTTGGTTGACTTCTGCGCAGCGGTTTGGGAGTTAACATCAAAATTACATTTCTCGGCCATATCGCATAGATCTCACTGTGAAAAGGCTTAAATGGCTTTTTTGACCTAAGTTTGAGGATTGCGCTCAAATCAAATGTCCTAGAACCAAATTTCCACATGTAACTACTAGATTGTGATACAATACACTAATGGGTGAAGTTTGGTTTACTTCTGCGCAGCGGTTTGGGAGTTAACATCAAAATTACATTTCTCGGCCATATTGCATAGATCTCACTGTGAAAAGGCTTAAATGACTTTTTTAATTAAGTTTGATGATTGCGCTCAAACAAAATTTCCTAGAACAAAATTTTCAAATGTAACTACTAGATTGTGATACAATACACTATTGGGTGAAGTTTGGTTGACTTCTGCGCAAAGGTTTGGGAGTTAACATCAAAATTACATTTCTCGGCCATATCGCATAGATCTCACTGTGAAAAGGCTTAAATGACTTTTTTAATTAAGTTTGATGATTGCGTTCAAACAAAATGTCCTAGAACAAAATTTTCAAATGTAACTACTAGATTGTGATACAATAAACTATGGGGTGAAGTTTGGTTGACTTCTGCGCAGCGGTTTGGGAGTTAACATCAAAATTACATTTCTCGGCCATATCGCATAGATCTCACTGTGAAAAGGCTTAAATGGCTTTTTTGACCTAAGTTTAAAGATTGCGCTCAAACCAAATGTCCTAGAACGAAATTTTCAAATGTAACTACTAGAATGTGATACAATACACTATTGGGTGAAGTTTGGTTGACTTCTGCGCAGCGGTTTGGGAGTTAACATCAAAATTACATTTCTCGGCCATATCGCATAGATCTCACTGTGAAAAGGCTTAAATGGCTTTTTTAACCTAAGTTTGAGGATTACGCTCAAATCAAATGTCCTAGAACCAAATTTCCACATGTAACTACTAGATTGTGATACAATACACTAATGGGTGAAGTTTGGTTGACTTCTGCGCAGCGGTTTGGGAGTTAACATCAAAATTACATTTCTCGGCCATATCGCATAGATCTCACTGTGAAAAGGCTTAAATGGCTTTTTGACCTAAGTTTGAGGATTGCGCTCAAATCAAATGTCCTATAACTAAATTTCCACATGTAACTACTAGATTGTGATACAATACACTAATGGGTGAAGTTTGGTTGACTTCTGCGCAGCGGTTTGGGAGTGAACATCAAAATTATATTTCTCGGCCATATCGCATAGATCTCACTGTGAAAAGGCTTAAATGACGTTTTTAATTAAGTTTGATGATTGCGCTCAAACAAAATTTTCTAGAACAAAATTTTCAAATGTAACTACTAGATTGTGATACAATACACTATTGGGTGAAGTTTGGTTGACTTCTGCGCAGCGGTTTGGGAGTTAACATCAAAATTACATTTCTCGGCCATATCGCATAGATCTCACTGTGAAAAGGCTTAAATGACTTTTTTAATTAAGTTTGATGATTGCGTTCAAACAAAATGTCCTAGAACAAAATTTTCAAATGTAACTACTAGATTGTGATACAATACACTATTGGGTGAAGTTTGGTTGACTTCTGCGCAGCGGTTTGGGAGTTAACATCAAAATTACATTTCTCGGCCATATCGCATAGATCTCACTGTGAAAAGGCTTAAATGGCTTTTTTGACCTAAGTTTGAGGATTGCGCTCAAATCAAATGTCCTAGAACCAAATTTCCAAATGTAACTACTAGATTGTGATACAATACACTATTGGGTGAAGTTTGGTTGACTTCTGCGCAGCGGTTTGGGAGTTAACATCAAAATTACATTTCTCGGCCATATCGCATAGATCTCACTGTGAAAAGGCTTAAATGACTTTTTTAATTAAGTTTGATGATTGCGTTCAAACAAAATGTCCTAGAACAAAATTTTCAAATGTAACTACTAGATTGTGATACAATACACTATTGGGTGAAGTTTGGTTGACTTCTGCGCAGCGGTTTGGGAGTTAACATCAAAATTACATTTCTCGGCCATATCGCATAGATCTCACTGTGAAAAGGCTTAAATGGCTTTTTTGACCTAAGTTTGAGGATTGCGCTCAAATCAAATGTCCTAGAACCAAATTTCCACATGTAACTACTAGATTGTGATACAATACACTAATGGGTGAAGTTTGGTTTACTTCTGCGCAGCGGTTTGGGAGTTAACATCAAAATTACATTTCTCGGCCATATCGCATAGATCTCACTGTGAAAAGGCTTAAATGGCTTTTTTGACCTAAGTTTAATAATTGCGCTCAAACCAAATGTCCTAGAACGAAATTTTCAAATGTAACTACTAGAATGAGATACAATACACTATTGGGTGAATTTTGGTTGACTTCTGCGCAGCGGTTTGGGAGTTAACATCAAAATTACATTTCTCGGCCATATCGCATACATCTCACTGTGAAAAGGCTTAAATGGCTTTTTTGACCTAAGTTTGAGGATTGCGCTCAAATCAAATGTCCTAGAACCAAATTTCCACATGTAACTACTAGATTGTGATACAATACACTAATGGGTGAAGTTTGGTTGACTTCTGCGCAGCGGTTTGGGAGTGAACATCAAAATTACATTTCTCGGCCATATCGCATAGATCTCACTGTGAAAAGGCTTAAATGACTTTTTTAATTAAGTTTGATGATTGCGCTCAAACAAAATTTCCTAGAACAAAATTTTCAAATGTAACTACTAGATTGTGATACAATACACTATTGGGTGAAGTTTGGTTGACTTCTGCGCAGCGGTTTGGGAGTGAACATCAAAATTACATTTCTCGGCCATATCGCATAGATCTCACTGTGAAAAGGCTTAAATGGCTTTTTTGACCTAAGTTTGAGGATTGCGCTCAAACAAAATGTCCTAGAACAAAATTTTCAAATGTAACTACTAGATTGTGATACAATACACTATTGGGTGAAGTTTGGTTGACTTCTGCGCAGCGGTTTGGGAGTTAACATCAAAATTACATTTCTCGGCCATATCGCATAGATATCACTGTGAAAAGGCTTAAATGACTTTTTTAATTAAGTTTGATGATTGCGCTCAAACAAAATTTCCTAGAACAAAATTTTCAAATGTAACTACTAGATTGTGATACAATACACTATTGGGTGAAGTTTGGTTGACTTCTGCGCAGCGGTTTGGGAGTTAACATCAAAATTACATTTCTCGGCCATATCGCATAGATCTCACTGT